>NW_006490078.1:0-883 GCF_000325575.1 Pteropus alecto | reverse complement strand
GGGAAACTCCCGACTCTTCCTTGTGAACTGGAAGTGCTGGGTTACCCAACAGCTAACAGGACTTTGCTATGAATGGATAAAGTCATTGAGGATAAATTCAGGTTTGAAAAATGCCTCCAGAGCTACAGTTTGGAAGGGATCTGTAACCTGCCAGCCGTGCGACCTTGGGCAAGTCACTTAACCTCTCTTCGCCTTAGTTTCCTCATAATAAAATGTGTGTGACAAATGAAAGCACCTAGAACAGTGCCTAGCATATAGGAAGCATCAGAAAATTACCTGCTACTGTTGCTGTTATTATTAACATCATTATCCAAAATGTTTGAACAATTACCAAAAAGAAGCAAACGAAAGGCTTAAAAATAACTTACTTTGTATCTCGTTGTGAAAAGGCCATCTCCCCTTTCCTTTAACTATTTCTTTTCTTTCTCATAGAGGAGTTAAAAGTACGGGAGTCTCTTCCCCTCCCCTCGCCTCCCCACCACACACAGTTTAATTAAGGTATCTTTTGAGAAGGACTACTTTAATCCAAAGTGATCACTTTGATACTCAAAGAGACACATTTGGAGGCTACTTGGCGAGGGGGAATTAAAGACGGAGAAGCTGAATAAATAGCAAGCAAAATGTTAATGTTTTGGCTTTGTGGTGTCTGCATCTGAGAGCACTCGTGGCAGATTTTTCGGCGGCCTCCAGCTGGAAGCTCGAGGCTCCTTTTGTGTGCGCCCGGCGCTGGCTGCGGATTGCCGCGCTGCCCCTAGGGGTCAGTCTGATCCAGGGATTGTCCCGATCCGCGCCGTTCTGGACGCCGGAGCAGAACTGGTCGCCAGGGACCCCGCGGCTTCCAAGAGCGCTTGGGCGGCGGTGAGATGGAAGGTGCACGGAGCGC
>NW_006490077.1:0-882 GCF_000325575.1 Pteropus alecto | reverse complement strand
CCAGTGTAGCCACGCTGCATTGTCCTGTTTATATGTCACCACATCTTATTTGTGACTATGTGTAGTGACTGACGTCTAAGTTCCTCTGAAGGAGCTCACTGCGATTTTCACGACCGTCATTTCCTTGTCAGATTTCGTCGTTTCTTCCCTACCCTGGAAAAATGTGTTGGGGTGCACTTCTGCTTTTTTACTAGTCTCAGGGCAAGTTTGTGTGATTTGGGGAGGTGCGTGTGTGTTTCATAAGTGCATAGGCCTTTGGAAGAGATCACCAATGAAGTCTCCTGAACTGACACATTTATATATTGCAAAATGGTTAGCACTGTAGCATTAGCTAACATCTCTCTCCCGTCAGAGTTGCCATTTCTCTTGTGGTGAAGACATTTAAGATCTACTCTCTTAGCAACACTCAGGAATATGACACAGTATCATCACCACCTTATACATTAGATCCCCAGAACTTGTCAGCCTTATAACTGGAAGTTTGTGCCCTTTGACCTGTTTCTCCCCATGTTCCCCTCACCCAATCCCTGGCAAGCACCACCCTTCCTCTGTTTCAGTTTGATTTTTTGATTCCGCAGTGTTCAGTTGTAGGATAATTTTCAATTAGAATCCCTGTATTTAATGTATGTAATGGATGATATAGATTTTCTATCAATTCTTATGCCCATTGCACAAATTGCACATTTGAAGGTTTCCATTTTAACTACGTTTTCTAATAAATACACGGGCATCAAATTGTTCACAACGTTCTCTTCCTAGCTTTTGAAAGTCTGCAGGATTTGTAGTGCACTCTGCAATTCCATTCCTGGTATCAGAAATGTGTACCTTCTCTCTCTCCTTCCTGGCTATTGTGGCCCGGGTTTATAAGTGTGATCCATGTTG
>NW_006490076.1:0-883 GCF_000325575.1 Pteropus alecto | reverse complement strand
TGTTGAGCATCTTTTCATGTACTTGTTGGCCATTTTCCTGTCTTCTTTGGAGAAATGTTTATTCAACAGAAAGAAACAGAGAGTAAAATGGTGGTTGCCAGGGCCTGAGGGAGAGGAAGAAATAAAGTTCAAGGGGAATAAAGTTCCAGATAAACAAGATGAACAAATTGTAGAGTCTGCTGCACGATATTATGATACGGTGAATAATACAGTATTATGCACTCAAAATTTTATCAAGAGTATACATCTCACATTAAGTGAGAAAAAACTAAATAAAATTGATTGTGGCGAAAATTAAAAATAAAACAAAACATGGCCCGCGCTTTCATGGAGCTCACGTTCCAGTGGGATGTGAGGGGCCAGGTGTTAATCGAAGAGTAATCTACACGGATTGCAAACTGGAGCAAAGCGTCATGAAGGAAAGGAAAGAAATGGAACCCTAAGAGATCACAGAGAAACAAAAATTCTTGAGGGCAGGGTGCATGGGATATCTGGAGATGCGAGATTTATACTGAAATCTGATTACTGTTCGGTAATCGACTATTCGTAGTTAAATAGTGACCCACTAGGCATGGAGGTTGTGTGAGGGAGGAGAAGGAGGTGTTTTCAGCCTTAGGGAACAGCATGTACCAATGCCCTGTGTTAGGAGAGAGCGTGGTTTAGCCCGAATGGCAATGTGGCTGGAGAGAGGGAAGAGAGGGACAGGGAGAACACCCAGAATCAGTGACACCTTCTGTGTCTGCTTTAAAGCTATGTGAAATGAACAACACTCTCAGCTGAGGACTCGATTATGTCTCTTTGTCTCAGTATCTGATAAAACTGTGGATGCCTCCCTTTTGGGGGGCAAGCCAGTACTTAGATTCTTTTGATAATCACGAAATAG
>NW_006490075.1:0-882 GCF_000325575.1 Pteropus alecto | reverse complement strand
AGAGGTCTCTCTCTGACCACTCTCCATGAAGCCAGCCCCCTGCCTGTGGTCCTCCTTATGTTGCGACAGCCCCTGACAGCACTTATCGGCGCCTGCCCCATTATCCGCAAATTTGTTTGTTTGTCGTCTGCCTTCCTCCACTCACAGACGTGTGCACCGAGAAGGCAGAACCTTGATCGGTTGTTCACTGTGCATCCTTAGCCTGGCGTGATGTAGGTCCCCGGTACGTCGCTACTGGGTGGATGCAGCATGGGTGGAGGGATGGGTGGATAGATGGATGGAGGGACAAACGAATGAATGAATCGATCAAAGAATGAACACCTGTGCAGAATGCACAGGGTGTCAGGTCCGGCCCAAGGGAGAATGCAGAATGCCACAGGAGGGGTCACCAACCTATAAAAGTGGAAAAGCGACACCACGTTCCTCTTTTCTTTCCTTATCTCAACTCCATCTGACTTCAAGGAATTATTTCAACAATCCTCGTGGCGACCATCACAAGATAAGCCCATATGTAGTCACCTTGCACTCAGGGCCCTGTGCCAGAAGACCTGACGTAAGCCCCAGAAGAACTCCTGCTGGTCAGTGAATCTGCCAACCCCTCTCCATGTCCAGTCCTCCCCCTGGAAAGGTGATCTCGCCTTCTGTACCTGTGCTATCTGGACCTCAAGCCCAGCTTCTCCATGAGCCCAGACACGAAGCAGATGTGGCCTCATCCTTGGGACCCTCAGAGTGTTCGGTGCGTGCCCGCTCACCGCTCTTATGAGTCATGGCCTTCTCCACCCTGTATGTTCCTCCCTGGTGGAAGGAAATGCTATGCTGAGTTAGGAGAAGACACGTACGCGTACATAGATACATATATGCCTGCAACTTCGTGTGTGCACG
>NW_006490074.1:0-882 GCF_000325575.1 Pteropus alecto | reverse complement strand
AAAAAGAGAATCAAGATACAATCAGAGGTCTGCACACAGGAAGAAGCCTTGTGATTACATAAAAGACAAACTCCCACATTGTTGAGTTCTTTAATGCCGTGCTAGTCAGAGGATAATGGTTCCTCTGCTCTAGTCCCACAATGAGTGTGCTGATGACCTCTGGTGGCATTGAGGGGTGAGAGCCAAGTGTTTATGGAATGTTGGGGGTGCCCAGGTGGGAACTGAGGCCACAGCAGCTACATACACCCCTGTCCTTCTGATCATTGCATGTCCATTTAATCGTCCACACCCAAGTGTCCATGTTGTTAATCATTCGATTTCACCCATAGTCACGGGAGAACCTCCCTCAGCCCTGACTAGGCCTGGAGTCCACCTCATTCCTCTATGTGTGACTTGCCCAACATCTCCCATGCTGACATCTCTGTGGAATCCCAAGCTGCGCTAAGAATCCTTTGCCCTGTTCCAATGAAAGTGTGTTGGAGTCTATCATCGTTGGTTCTGTCCCAGGGATTCTGCTACCCTCTGGAGGGTAGAAAATGAATCTATTGGATTCTGCCTATCCCTGGAATCCCCCACATGCGGGATGCAGTCAGTTCCCACCTCTCTTTTCTTCCCACCATCTCATCTCACCTGTTACCCTTTCCTTCAAACCATAGCTTAACATCCTTCTACTAGCAACGGTACCAACCAGAGTGAGAAATAAATCAAAACAAAAGTTTCTCCACTAGACTTAACACTTTTGGTATATAGGAAATGTAGATTCCTTATATAGAGACCTTTAATAATATACTATAAAACACTTGGGAAAAGTGATTATGTAACTGGTGTGATAATAACATTCAATATACTAGGAAATCAGATAATTTATAATCTATAGCCCCC
>NW_006490073.1:0-882 GCF_000325575.1 Pteropus alecto | reverse complement strand
CAGCCTGGGGGTTGGGGACCCCCGCTCTACACCACAGATTCAGAAAGACCAAAGCCAGTGGTCCTCAAAGTGTGGTCTGGCCAGGGACCCCTGGGCGGCTCAGACCCTCAGGAACTCCAGGAGGTCATAGCCACCTTCATGACAACAGTAAGGCTAAGGAGTTATGTGTCTTTTCCACTCTTGCGCTCTCAGTGTGCAGAGGAGCTTTCCAGAAGCTTTCTAACGTGTGATACTGCAATGGATTAAGACAGAGGCCGACATGAGAAGCCAGCCATCTTCTATTACACCAGCCAATAAAGAAAATAATGCTGGTCTTCCTATTAGACTATTTTGTTTTGAAAAATGTAATTTTCAAAATACATCTATGTTACTTATGTCAACATGGAATGGGTCTATTGTTATTTTCAAATTACTTAATGAATAAATATTTTAAATCTCTGTTTTACTTACTAACTAAATAAACATGCTCTGTTTGGCGTCATCCACAAAAACAGAAGCTCTCTGAGTCTTCAATGATTTTTAAGCGTATAAAGGTGTCCCAAAACCAAAAAGTTTGAGAAGCGTTGGCCTGTACAACAAATAAAGGCATGTAGATTATCGGTTTGCTAACAGGAAGTGTCAAAAAGTCAGCTAGGCTGTTTACTTACTTCCCCCGAGTTTTCCCAGCCCCCAGCACAGTGCCCACAGGTGGGTGTCTGCCGTGTGGACGCGGGAAGGAGGGGGACACTTCATGGATTATTATTAAATAGCGCAACAAAGTCAAATGCAGGAAAACTCTCTTAGGATAAAGGGGAGTTATTTGGGGGTGAACTGCTTACCAATGAAGAAACTGGGTACACGGAAAAAGACTTGGGGATCTCTGTCGAAAGGGAAGGAGGGATG
>NW_006490072.1:0-882 GCF_000325575.1 Pteropus alecto | reverse complement strand
ATATATATATATATCCATAGGTTCTAATTTGTTTTTTTATTTGTTTCCTGATTACTTCCTGTCTCTACCGGGAAACTTCCTAAGTTTCGAGTGCTGCATAGTTTGAAAAAGCACCAGAACTATCAAAAGGAATGTCTACAGATCCAAGAAGATACTTATTGTATTTAATGCAAAGTCAGAATTGGCCACCAAGCTCAGGAACAGTGTTCCATGAAGACAGGCATGTTTTTTTGATCCTCGGTACGAAATGGTTATAGGATTTGAAATTTCGAAGAAGTATAAAGTCCACTAAACATAAGGGACTTTCCATACCATGCAACTGTTGTTAAACACAGAACTAGATTATGGAATTATGATATTTATGATCTTTTAAAATTCTTTGAAAGCTCGTGCTCACATGGGCTACTTTCCTGTTGCAACAGAGCTGCACGATGGAGAGATCAGACTGCCATCACAGTAAGGCGACATCGCAGACTCCCGTTGTGTGCAATGGGAAGTCCTCAGTATCACCTCTGCGGTAAATTAAAGGGATCAACTTAAATCCATCAAGCCTTTAGAAACAACTTTCAGTTCACCAGCAATGAGCAGCAGATAAACCTCAAAGAAGCAATCAGACAAATTGAGAAAGGGAGAGGTTCTGCAGAACAATTGTCATGATTTCTTGGAAAAGTCGGTGTCATTAAAAATAAAAAATAAAAAATATAAAAATAGAGACAATAGGGGCTGAAAAAAGCTGTGCTAATTCAGAGAAACTTAAGGGATATAAAACTAGATACAATGCATGATCCCGAATCAGATCTTGGTTAGAGAACTAGTTGGTTAAAGAACAGTATTCACGATGTGATTCCATTTGGATAACAAACACAAATGTGTTTGCATGTG
>NW_006490071.1:0-882 GCF_000325575.1 Pteropus alecto | reverse complement strand
AGTCAAGTTAGACTTAGGGTTAGGTATAGGTTAAGTGCATAGGGTCAGGGTTATTGAAGAGTATTAAATTTATGGTTAGGTTTACTGTAAGGGATACTGTTAGTATTATGATTATGATAAGATTTAGTTTTAGGGTTAAGGTCAGATTTAGAGTTAGGGTTAGGCGTAAGATTACCGTTAGGGTTCATGTTAGGTTTAGTTTGGTGGTAGGTTTATGGTTAGGGTTAGGGCTAGGTCTAGGGTTAGGGTTAGTGTTAGGGTTTGGGTTAGTGTTAGCGTAAGAGGTTAGAATTAGGATTAGAGTTAATGGTAGGTTTATATATAGGGTAAGTTAGCATTAGGGTTACCATTAGGATTCGGGTTAGGTTTAGTTTAGCAGTAGATTTATGATTTTGTTTAGGGTTAGGGTTGTGTTTAAATTAGGGTTAGGGTTAGGGTTATTTTTAGAGTTAGAGTTAGGGTTACAGTTAGGTTTAGGGCACAGGATTTCGGTTAGGTTTATTTATTTAAAATTTAGGGTTAGGGTAATTGTTAGCCTTAGGGTTAGAATTAGAATTAGGATTACCTTTGGTTTTATGTTTAGGGTCAGGTTTCAGGTAAGGGTTAGGATAAGGGTTAGGCTAGGTTTTTGGGTTGGGTTAGAGTTAGGGTTATGGTAAGAGGTTAAAGTTAGGATTATTGTTAGGATTAGGGAAGGTTTAGGGTTAGATTAGGGTTAAGGTTAGCGTTAGATTATTTAGCAGTAGATTTAGCGTTGGGGTTAGCGAAGAATAAGAGTTTAGATTAAAGATTAGTGTTAGGATTAGGGTTAGTGTTATGGTTAGGTTAGGGTAAGGGTTATGGTTATATTTAGTTTAGGATGAGGGTTAGGGTTAGGGTTTG
>NW_006490070.1:0-882 GCF_000325575.1 Pteropus alecto | reverse complement strand
ATTAAGGCATTATACATTTTTTAAAGCACATTTATTTTTCACTCGAATACCAATCAATTCAATATATTGTTTTTAAAATGTAGCTTAGACCTTCAATCAATGTTCTTTTTAAAATCTTCAGTACCACGGCAAAACAAGGTAAACAATTTATTACCTCAAAACAAGTTTTACAATGATTTAAAATGTTAGAAAACAATGCATATATATGATACCTTTAAAATGTACAATTTGCCTTTAATTTCCTTTTAAACTAATACAAATATCTCAGCAAAATTTATGACAGTAAATATATTCCCTGAATATTCATCCCAAAGTTATGTACTGTTCAATCCATCATCTCACACTACTATTTCCCAATTCTGTTTCTCAGTGTGTAAGAAGCATTATTTCTGTGGTTAGGACAACAGGAAGTAAAAGATAAACAATGAGAAGAATCTTTCCAGAAAAAAAAAGGCTAAACAGAAAACTGAAACAATAGAGGTACAAATCTTAGCGACACGGAATTGGTCTAATGTCTGGATAAAGAATCAGGTGCTTCCATTTTCAAGACAACAGCAAATCAACTAGGTTAAAATAATTTCTCTTAAAATAAAACTTCATGATTTGTCTTTTAAAACAATTGTATTTTAAATCTGTCAAATACTACATATTAAAAAAGAACATTTCGATTCAGAAAAAGTAGCCAGATGATCTAGTTACCTCTTAAACCACTTTAAGAAGACTACCATGCTTTTCCCACATAATCCTCAGCACGAATTTTGTGGTTGAATAGCTAGCTCCGAAGTGACCAAGCACATCCGCCTTTCCACAAAAATGGGGAGAGAGAGATGGCGCGGGTGGGGGTGGGGCAGAGACACACAGACACACAGAGATGGGGGGACA
>NW_006490069.1:0-881 GCF_000325575.1 Pteropus alecto | reverse complement strand
TTAGAAAAAGGAACATGAGTTTTGATGGAGATTCTCCAGTTTCCAATCCAGTAAGTGCTCAGGTACAAAGAGAGGACATTGTAGAATGTTAGAATATTCTAGACAATGATTCCCTAAATACTGTTTTCTCACAGCACCTTTACTCTACTAGACAACACGTAAAGTGTTCAGATCCAACACGTAAAGTGTTCAGTACCTCTTCCAGGTACATCATGAAGACTTCTATTCTACACCGGCAACCCCCAGTTTGACCTTTGAGAGCAGCGATCTGAAACTCTACCACACAAAGCAGAAGCTCCGAGAAACCACATACCAATGAAAGAAACAAAACCCTGCAGGTGGGGTAGGCATTCTGGAGGGAAGTCGTCCTCACCGAGGGAGACCAGGTTCCTGTAGGTCTCCAGCATCACGTCCCCATACAGTTTCCGCTGAGCCGGATCCAGGCATTCCCACTCCTCCGGAGAGACATCCATGGCCACATCCCTGGATGTCAATCGTCTCCGAAACAAAATACACATTTACCAAGTGGCCACGGGCAGAGTTCCTAAAGTGACTGAATATAAAAATAGAGTTAAGGAAACTAGTTGTGACCTAGGAGAGTATCCAAAAATAAACAGTAAAATCATTGACAGAAATATCGTCTAGTGTATTTTCTAACTCTGGGAAAAGAGGATGACATACGATCCACTAAACCACTGAGGAGACTTTACTTTTCTGGAAGGTACATTTTAAAATTAAGGAATCAACACAGACACGTGGCTTTTTGAGTATGGTACGTGTATCATACAGGATACACTGTGCACGTTTCTTAGATGGAAAAGTCATGATGACTTAGAATTGTAAAGGACTTCTCAAATTTTAACATGGACAACAATGAAGAT
>NW_006490068.1:0-881 GCF_000325575.1 Pteropus alecto | reverse complement strand
TTTTTCCTGTGCCGATTCCATAATTACTTGACCAATTCATTTTCATGAATGAAAATTGGATTTCAAGGTCCAATTGAGGATGAACGGGTTAGCCCCTTTCTCCTTTTCTTATGTGGCATCTTTTCTATGTCATTTTTGGGCTTTGGGTTTTGATCACTTTTTTGACAAACCCAGTGGGCGCATTCTAATCCTGGTTCTGGACCTCATCAACATGCAAAGACCTCCCTAGATCATTCTTTGTAAATCTTGCTTAAACTGTGACAATTCTTTCTTCTTATAACGAATAGCTTTCTTCAGATGATTCTGCCTGAGGACATTGTGTCATCCACTCATTGATTTCATTGTTCTCTGTCCTCACCGTTATACTGCATGATCCAAAAGAGCAAGGGCTTTACCTGCTTTGTTCACTTTTGGACTTTTCACAAAGGTGAGCAAATATTTGTTTCTTATATAGAACAAATCTAAGAATATGAAAGTGATAACATGGAAAGGATGAAGGGTAATGAAACCGGGTTAACAAAAGTAGTTTCAAAACATCTGTAGTAAGCAAAATTGAAGGGAGAATCAAACACTAATTGAAACAAGACATAAAATGGTGATAATTTAATGATATCTACATGGATTAATGATGAAATTGTAAATCCTTAGACATAAAAGAATATAATATATAATGCTCATAGAATGTTCTGGCACATAGCAGATGCTTAGTTATTATTCATTTAAGGAATCTGGAATTAGGTCTAAATGTATATGAACATACACCATATGGCAAGTTTGTATTTCACTTTAATACTTAGTATTACACTTTAAACTTATTAAATAATACCCAGCATGAGAGAAGATACTGTAACATAGGTCTCACAAACAGCTTGTTGCTGATA
>NW_006490067.1:0-882 GCF_000325575.1 Pteropus alecto | reverse complement strand
AGTTTCCTGCTTCTTGAGAGGACCCTCCGGGTGGGCTGTACACTCAGGAGCAGGCACGTGATCCACAGGCCACAGATGGGAAGGAAGGAGGATGGCGACTTAGACCACGGCGACCCGTCGTTTAAACCTTGGCCTTTCCGAAATATGAACATCGGAAAAATCGTACACGTCGTTGGGCAGATTTCAGAAAAGAATAAGTGTATTTTTCATCTTAAGTTCCTAAAAATATTAATAAACACACGTCAGTAAGCGAGGAATGAGTATAAAGTGGAATTAGACAAAAGACTCAGGTCTGGTTACGGCAAATAAAACCATGATACAGTCAGGAAGAGACAGAATGGAAAAGAAAGGTAGAGACCGAAGCGAAGTGGGAGGGAGGTTATACAGGCTGCCCGAAGATTCTTCTCGCGTGTAAGGGGTTCTTCAAACGAGCGCCTCTAGTTACTTCTGTCTTTAGTATTTTCAGGATTAATATAGTATTGAAAATGTTCTAATTAATTTAAAATGTATTTTAGGACTGTAGCTGTCGTGCATCAAGGCGCCCTAGCTGTTTACAGGGAGCTGTGTTCTCCGGGTTCGTGGTTCACGGGGTCAGCATTCAATGCTCTCGCTCAGGCTTTAGTCTCTGCAGACCACAGGGAGCGGCGAGCGGGCCCGGACGGGGTGGAAACGTCTTGCTTTGATGCTGCCTCCTCGTGGGCCCGGAGGTCCTGTTGCATTTGTTCTTAGCGACGAAGCCTCTTCCTGACCGTGGACCCCGTCAGTCTCCCCAGAGTCTTCAAGACAACAATGCTTGTCTAGCCTGTCTTCTTTGGTGGCAGCCATAGTCAGTTACAGCCATCATCCACATCATTGCGTAATATGTCGAATTGAGTTACTTAA
>NW_006490066.1:0-882 GCF_000325575.1 Pteropus alecto | reverse complement strand
TCACCGCCGCTGCACCGCCTCAGATCCTCAGGCATCAGATTCGCAGAGGAGCACGGTCCCTGGTGCCAGAAAGGTTGGGGACCGCCGGTCTGTGGAATGTCTGTGCCGACCCCCTAGTTGGTTCCCATGTCTGGATTTGGTAGAGTAACGCACCCCATTGTTAACGGTGTCCTGGTCATGCCTTTCATACAGTGAATGCGATGGTTCTGAATGAATGAACGTGTCTTGGTAGATACTTAGCCTTTCAAAGAATCAGATGCTGTGGATTTTCCCCTGGATCTAGTTTATTTTTTGCTAATTTTTACAGCTCACATTGACATTCGGGTCACAGATAGAGATTGAAAGGGGAGTCCAGTAAAGTAAGCGTTGCCTTGCAGTAATGCTGGGCACAGCAGAGTCCACGCCCAGATCTCAGATGCCAGCGTCTGAAGTGCTCGATGCTCATCCAGCTTTTGCTTCAGTGCTGACTCAGAGTGAATGCAGATCCCGGCTGCTGGACTCTGGGTGCTGTAGGGCCAGGAGTGGCAGGATCCTTCTGTCCCAAAGGCCACCACACAGGACAGTACCGTGGTTACAAGTGTGGTCTCTGGAGTCACACACATATCTTGGTTTTCCCATTCCCCACTGTGTGACCTTGGGCAAGCGACTTTCTCTGAGTCCAGTTTTGTCACCTATAAAATGGGGACATTAATACACACAGTCTTGGGCATAAGGAGTTTAAACGAGGTATGTATAAAGATAATAAAAATGAGATCGTTTATGTAAAACCCTTACCTCAGCCCCTGGCACACAGTATTCATTGATAACTGTGGCTGCCAGGAGTAACCACCATCGTCGTCATTGTCACCATCGTTAGGTAAGCCAGCCTCCCATTTCGTAGAG
>NW_006490065.1:0-881 GCF_000325575.1 Pteropus alecto | reverse complement strand
ATTTGCTACCGTTAAAATGTCCTTTTACCACACCTTTCTCTGCAGAGTGGAAGTGGGCAGGGAGGAGGCAGAGGAAGAGGGATCTAAGATGTGCTGTGGTTTATTTGGACTAGTTGGAGTGGTGGGTTGGGAGGGGGAAGCTTCACCTTAACCGGGCTCCTGTCTAACCCGTCCCCTCGTCTCTCACCAGCCTCTCCCAGGAGTGCCAGGGACTGCTCCCCGCCACCCCCACCCATCACTCTCCAGTCAGAGCACCCAGGAAATTGCGCAATCCCTCTCCACCCAGCCAAATGCACTCTGGGAATCTGGAGGACTCAAGGATCGTTCCTCTTCTTGGCCACCTAGACTCTACCAACCCAACAATCTTCTTCGTGGCTGTGCTCTCCGGGGAGGGGGAAGCTTTTATACCAAGCAGGTGGCAAAGAGAGAACACAGTGACTTTTTCTGCACTGACCTACAAGCTCTCAGCCACATACTCCTCCACACCCCCCACCCCAAAGGCCTTGTCGGGGGACCCCTGGAAACCCCTAATGAATGATAACTTATCTCCTAAGTTGCTGGTATCTGATGCTTTATATGGATTTGAAAACCATATTCCCTGAGGGCTGGAGCTACTTCGGGAATTGGTCCAATGGAGTAGCTCAATCATGATTTAATGGAGGCATTTATACCGTGCTAGATAATCTTCTTCGCATGTTGAGTAATACATCAGGAGAGCGGCCAGGGATGTGGCCAGGCTGCCCAGGCTTCCCACCGCCTTTCCTGTCTCCTTCCGGGCACTTCTTTCTCATGCCCCGTCCTTATTTCTCACTTTTTCATCTGTTGTTCCTTTCCTCTGCCTCTAGTTGCCTCTGTCTCTGTCTCTGTCTCTGTCTCTGTCT
>NW_006490064.1:0-881 GCF_000325575.1 Pteropus alecto | reverse complement strand
ACGGGACACTGGCTGAGAGGATTGGACACGCTGAGGGCGTGGTGGTCAGGGCAAGGCCCTCAAAGAGACGACAGGCCATGGGAGGGACTTGTCCTCGACAGTCAGTAGGGAAGCGACCTTGTTCATGATTGATATGCTTGGCTTCTTTTCTTTGTTAACGATTAATGGTTTTATACTGTGTAGTTATGTATTTATGGAAATAGTCTTAATTTCTTATCTGTTTATTGATGAAACTATATTTTCTTCGTGAGAAACACTTTTTTGACTTGAAGGTAATTTTTGAAAAGTTTTAAATCTATCTCTTTTAGTACATTTTCTATTTTTTATTTTCAGAAATCTCATGACTACAATCTACCATCCTAGCCAACTGTACCTGTACCGCCCAGTCCTGTTAAGTATATGCACACTGTTGTGCAACTGATCTCTGGAAACTTCCATCTTACAAAACTGTCCCAGTACCCATAAACAACCTGTTCCCTTCTTTACTCCCAGGCCCTGGCTGCTGCCATTGACATGGACTGCATTAGGTGACTCACCTAAATGGAATCATGAAGTATCTGTGTGACTTGGTTGCTCCACTTAAAAAGTTTTCACATTTTTCCTGTGTTGTAGCACGTGACAAACTGTTTCCATTTCAAGGCTGAATAATATTTCAATGTATGTATATGCTACATTTTCAGTATTCATCAATCTTGAATATTTGGGTTCTTTGCATCTATTACTGATTTTTTTTTTAAGTTTCAATTCCAGTCGATAGTCAATTTTATAGTAATTTCAGATGTACAGCATAGTGGTCGACTTTTATATAACTTACAAAGCGATTCCTCCAATAAATCTTGCAATCACCTGACACCATATAGTTATTACAATATTATTGGCTA
>NW_006490063.1:0-880 GCF_000325575.1 Pteropus alecto | reverse complement strand
GAAAGTGTGATGGTGGTGGGAGACGAGACCAGAGAGGGTGCCCGGAGCCCGTTCACGGAGGGCCCTGTGTAAAGGGCCAAGAAATTCAAGCTCTGTTCTCTAGTTGATACTTTCTATACATCACTCACCCAGCCCTCCAGAAGCATAGCCATCCCAGCCCACCAAGGGCATTCTGTGCGGTTTGATGATTTAGGGGAGAGTGGGGAGTCTGGAGAGGGCCCTGATCTGTGGCATACCCCAGCTTCAACTGAGGTTATTTGGACCCAGGGTGACCAGATCAATGACAGGTATATCCTGCCCATCCCCTAGCCAGTGTGGCCTCAGGAGACATCTTCTTTACCTAGAACAAGCTGTTTGAGAGCATCCAGGAAGGCAAGTATGAGTTTCCTGACAAAGACTGGGCACACATCTCCAGTGAGGCCAAAGACCTCATCTCCAAGCTCCTGGTTCGAGATGCGAAGCAGAGACTGAGCGCTGCCCAAGTTCTGCAACACCCGTGGGTACAGGGGGTGAGTGACCCAAGGAGAGGTGGCGTTCCACCTCCTCAGGCCTGCATCATAGCCATGAGGAAGCGCTTACACCCAGGTAGCTCACCTCAACTGGAGGGAGATTGTATGGCAGCTTTAATTCTTGTGCACATAGAGTGAACTGAGTCCTAACTCAGCCCCAGACTGAGTCCCATACTGGTCATAGACTTGACTCTAACCTGAGCCATAGACCAAGCCCCTAGCTGACCCATGCCTCTCTGGAACAGACAGAGGCCTCTGGGGGATTCAGTACATGCATCCCACTATTGGCAGAGGCACTCAGCCCAAGAAGCAGCCCAGTGTCATCACTGGGGCCTATAGTGCCGTTGCCTTGTATATAAAGATCATTAGCT
>NW_006490062.1:0-881 GCF_000325575.1 Pteropus alecto | reverse complement strand
CCCAACTAGTGTACCACCCAAAGGCTCTTCCAGCTACAGAGTCTTACAGACAGTTAGCAGGCAGTTAGTAGGCAGCCTCAGGCCTTGAAGTGCACTAGTCTTTTTGCTAAGCCACCTCAGGCCCAGTACTGGAAGTAACTGACCTCGGTTTGCAATGTGGTCTCTCCTACTTGCCTCCAGATCGAGCACAGGCAGCAACTATATGAGGATTGCTCTGTAGCAGCTCCTACCAGGCAGCCTCAAGCAATCAAATGCAGCAGCTGATTTTGGCCAACATGGGAGCCCATCCCAAGGGGCCACAGAACTAACACCCCCAGAAGCAACACCACCACAGCGGAGTACCACCTGAGTAGCCCCATAAGCAGCACGCCCAAAGGGTAGTCTCAACAGGTACATGAAACTGCTGGGATGAATCCCGCTTTATGAGATCAGCTCCCACACAGCAGCTCATGCTCTGTGGGTGTGGCCGATCCTCACAGACAGTCAGCCTGAGAATCAACAGGAGAACACACACAACTACACAAGAAACATGCCGAGACTAGCACAAGTGATCAGGGATGGAAAAAAATATTTTATGCAAATGGAAATGAAAAAAAAGCTGGGATGGCAATACTTATATCACACAAAATACAATTGAAAACAAAGTCTATAATGAGAAACAAAGAAGGGCATTATATAAGGATAAAGGGATCAATATGAAAAGAGGACATAATCCTAGTAAACACATACACACCCAACATAGGAGCACCTACATATTATAAAGCAATTATTGACTGACAAAGGGAGAGATCATCACTAATACACTCAAAGTAGGAGACTTTAACAACGCATTGACACCAATGGACAGATCTTCCAGCAGCCTTAAATGACACACTAGACCA
>NW_006490061.1:0-881 GCF_000325575.1 Pteropus alecto | reverse complement strand
TGAAAAGGACTTGGTGAGATCCAGAGCGGGTCTTGTTCCTACTCCCAGGAGCTTCTTTTTCACCACCAAATCCCCAGCACCCACAAAAGAGTCCTGGACATAGTAGATGCTCAATCAATTCTTGTGCAGCAAATGACAAAATGGTCCCTACCCCCTAAAAACATAACCCAGTGGGCATCTACAAAGCTCTCCAACTAAAACAAGGGGTTTGCAACTGTAAAGCAGCTTTACATGGACGCCCACAGCCCCTCACGTGCTCGTTGAGTGTAGAAAGTTCTCCAATCACAATTCGGTAATCAAGTCCCATGGTCACTCTAAGTCACTGTGGAGGATGCTATGGTACACCACCTGCTCCCCTTGACCCTTCAGGGCAGATGTAATCATTCACCCAAATGCTGGGAGTGTTGGCTTTTAGCAGCTCATAGCGAGTCCTCCTAGAATTGTCTACCGCCTATTCCCAAGGCTGTGCCCGCTCCTTGTGGGCAGCTGAATCCAATGTGGCGGACAAGGCCAGGCTGCTTGTCTCAGTTCAGGAAAACGCCGAGGGCCCATCCCAGCCTCCAAGCATCCCATGGGGTTACCGGAATGCTCTGTGGCCAGTGCTTCACAGCTCATCACCTCCCAGGTATGGATCCTGAGAGCACCCCCAAACCTCCTGCAGGCAGACCTCTCTCTCAGAATCTGTTTCTAGAAACCAGGCAGAAACCAGTCACCAATTCAGAAGTTTGAAAATCGAACCCCACACCAAAGAAATCCTCCAAACTCGGTTTTATAAAGTTAAGTTTATAAAACTTGGTTTTACAAAGTTAAGTTTTTCGTTAGGGTTGCATGGAGGCAAAAAGCTTAGAGCTTCGGAGAGGGGACACTCAACTCCTTTCTCT
>NW_006490060.1:0-881 GCF_000325575.1 Pteropus alecto | reverse complement strand
GTTCTGAACCTAGTGTTTGCCAGCTGCCCGACCGTGGGCAGGTGGCTTGACCTTCACACATCACAGTTTCCTCATCTGGAAAATGGGAATAATAGCTGTTTTGAAGAACCGTTGGGCAAAATGTACGCAAAGGACAGAGCTCAAAGGCTTGTCTGCCCATCTAAGCACTCCATGCGAGGTAGCTGATATTAGTTATTATTATAATAGTAAAATCACACAATATACTAATTCCTTTCCCTCTGCACCAAATATTGCGACAGACTGACAATAAAAATAGAAGCTCCGTGAGATGTCTTGATCATTCCTGTGACACAGTCACAAGTTGGGAACAAAGGCACATGCTGATGTAGCATAGGAGGCCCAGACTTTGGGGAGCCCAGTGGCTGGAAAGAAACAATTATGGCAAAGATGAAATGACCTTCTTCTCTTCTTCACTCAAAATAGATTTTTGGCTAGTAGGCATTCTTTAACGATCCCTTAACAACCTTCAGGAAAATAGGCAGTTTGGGCCATAAAGCAGACTGCATTCTGATGCCTGCTGTGGCTTTCACCAAATGAAAGGGTGACTTTCCAGCCCTGCTAAGCAGGAAAGAAGGAGAGCGATGCTTCCTGAATGGGGGACCGAGGTAGGTCCCGGAATGCCCCTCACACTGGGTCTTGTCCGGTGGTTGGCATGTGGTAGGAAGTGGAGAATATTTGCAAAGTCCACACAAATATGTGTGAAATGCCTGCTTTGTGCCAGGCATTGTGCTCAGCATAGGGACTCAGGTATAAAAGAAACACACACTATACCCTTTGGAACTCATTGTCTCGTGGACAAGAAAAACATGTAAATCAACAACTGTCACTTTATAACAGGGGTATGAGAAATACATCCTGGG
>NW_006490059.1:0-880 GCF_000325575.1 Pteropus alecto | reverse complement strand
TATCTGGGCAAAACCAGCTTGACTCAGAAGAAAAAAAAGTATATGAAAGAAATGAAGTTCGTGCACAGTTACAGCTATGGGGTAAGAAGGAACACTGTGAGGTCCGTAATTTGGGGGTCCTGGTATCAGGTCTTTCACCTCCACCTAAATATCAAAGAATGCAAGTCAGAGCCTCTGGGTACTGGACCCAACCCCAGGAGAAATGTGGGCACAGGACCCCAGCCTTGGAGGAGGATCCAAGCTGAGGGGGGATGGGGCCTCCCAGAGCATGGGGGTCAACCCCCACCCTGAAAAACTGCCCCAGTGGAGGTGAGAGCAGAGCACTGAGCCAAAGAGGATGTTCTTTATATTTAAGATCTAATGGAACTTGCCCTATTGGATTTTGGACCTGTTCAGTACCATCATTCCTTTCTTATTTCCTAATTGTCCCTTTTAGAATGGGAAGGTCTGTTCTACGCCTGTCCTGCCATTATGTTTTGGAAGCATATAACTTGTTTGATTTCACAGGTTTAATTCTGGAGAGCAATTTGCCTCAGGATGAATCATGTCTTGTGTCTTACCCATATCTGATTCAGATAATGTTTACACGAGACTTTGGACTTAGACTTTAAAGTTGATGCTGGAACAAGTTAAGACTTTTGGGGCTCTCCAGATGAAATGAATGTATTGTGTATGCAACAAGGACATGAATTTTAGAATTTAGAAACAGAATGTTTTGGATTGACTATTTCTTCCCCAATGAGATGGTGTTTGGAGGTATGGACTTTGAAAGATGATTAGGGCCTGAGGGTGAAGCCCTCTTAAATGGGATTAGTATCCTTATAAAAGAGACCCTAAAATAGCGCTCCCCAACCTTTTTGGCACCAGAGACTGGTGCTCC
>NW_006490058.1:0-881 GCF_000325575.1 Pteropus alecto | reverse complement strand
TAAATAAGTCACACACTCACAATTTTTTATGACATCACAGAAGGAAATCGGTGATTTTTGCATCAATCAAATGCTGCTGTTCTTAGAAAAAAAATCCCAGCTCATAGGTCTGTATAATGGTGAGATGTGAGCTACACATCTCATTACTCCTTCCTGGACTACTTCCAGAAACATTTGCTGTAGTACAAACACATTTTTCATCTTTAATACACTTACGACTGAAGATGAAAAAGGCACAATGCACTGCTCTCAAGATGCTAACCTTATTCGTCTTGAAATGCTGTTGAGGTAGCTCCTGGCTTTAGTATAGAAGCGTTTTCAAGTCAATTCTATACACCTTCATGAAGTGCTGACACGTTCAGGGTGTGCAGCGAAGACACAGAGATGAATAAAACTTAACACAGCTCCTATGTGTTTTATTTTTACGGTTGCAGAGAGATGAGAGACAGGCAGGGCAGAAAAGACAGTACGGTGTGATAAATGCAAGGACAAATGTGCCTACGAGAGAGAGGAAAGAGTTTCAGAGGGATGAGGGTCATCACCTATTCGGAGTGGTCAGGGCGAATAAGTGCCCAGAGCAGATGATGTGGGAACTGGACTTTGAAGAATCGGCAGTAATTCTCGTGGTAAAGAACTTGGGCACAGCTCTCTGGGGTGAGGGAGAAACACATGCAGAGGCCGGGGCTATGAACGTGAGCAACTGCAAACTGCTGAAATATAAAGGCAGGGGGTACAGAGATCCGTCACGATGAAGGGGGAGGTGGCACAGACTGGAGCACTTATGACATGACGACCCAGGTATCATCGCTTATTTAGATCTTCCAAAAAGTAGCCAGAATCTTCCCCTCTCCCTTCCTGATGTTTTATCCATGTGGATTATA
>NW_006490057.1:0-880 GCF_000325575.1 Pteropus alecto | reverse complement strand
TTGGGATTATGTACAAGTTCTGTTGCTGGCTTCTCTCTCTGCAGAACCGGACTGGAAGCCATCATGGAGACTTACGCGTTCTGGAGACCCCCCGTGCGCACGCTCACCTTTGAGGATTTCACCACCATGCAGAAGCAGCAAGGTAAAGCCTCGAGGCCAGGCCTCTGCTCGGGAATAGAGCTGGGGAGGGCGAGGGAGCCTAACGGAATGCAGGGCATCTGGCAGCAAGCCAAGCCACTGATTTGCCTGGAACAAATAGAACTCAGTAGCTCCATAAATAACTAACAAACACATCACCACTTGTGCAAACAGGCTGGTTCCGGAGGCAGCATTTCACCTGGCACCCAGAGTCTCCCTCCCTAAAAGCAAGGTTACGAGGTCATGATCAGGATGGTGGCAAGTGTTCGTTTCTACCACTGAGCGTTCCCGCCGCCCTTGGTGTTTGAAGAGGTCTTCGTAATAACTTCGCTTATTCCTCACGGAGCCTCAGCAGTTCTCTGCTTCTAGTTTTGCAGATGAGAAAGCACTTAGCTCCGGACAGTGGGAGCACATGGCTCCGGGGCTGGACGGTGGGAGGGGCCGCCGCCAGCCCGGCTGCATTTTGCCACTTGTGCGCTCTCCTTTTTTGCTTCTTTGCAACACGCCACCAAGTTGATGGGCAGGTGGACTGTCCCCTCCCGCACTGCCTTGGGCTTCTCGTCTGATTTCTGGTATCCCTTCCCTCGTAGCTCACGGTGGGAAACCTTTGGCCATGTGTACGGACGGCAGGTGGGCTGATTTCACTTTTTCTCTCTGTCCCGCGAGTGGCTCTCCCAGGCGCAGCGCCCACACTCACCTGTACTCCTGAGCGAGAGCTTGGCACAGTGTCAGACGCCTGTGG
>NW_006490056.1:0-879 GCF_000325575.1 Pteropus alecto | reverse complement strand
AAAGACTTCTGTAAATTTAAATAAAAATTCTTTAAAAATCAATGGAATAAAATCTTAAGTCATGAGGGGATATCTTATTTACCGAATGGGGAAGAATTCAAGAAGAACCAGAGAGGAAAGAAGAGCTAGGATCAAGGAGGCCAATACAAAATCAAAAATTCTGTTTTGGATATATAAGGTTATTATGCCTATTAGACATTGCATTAGTTTCCTGAGGGCGCAGTACTAAATCAGCACAAACTTGGTGGCTGAAGACAATGGAAATTCATTCTCTCACAGTTTTGGAGGCCAGAGTCCAAAATTAAGGTGTTACACACCCTCTAAAGTCTCTAAGGGAGAATGTGTTCCTTGCCTCTTTCCACTTCTGGTGGGTGACGTTTGGCATTCTTTGACTTGCAGTAACACCATTCCAGTCTCTGCCTCCATCTTTGCATTGCCTTCTTCTGGGTCTATGTTCTCCTCTGGGTGTCTCTCATAAGGATACTTGTCCCTGAATTTAGGCTCCATCTAGATAATCCAGAATGATTTCATCTCGACATCTTTACTTAAATCTACAAAGACTCTTTTTCCAAATAAGAGAACGGTAACAGGTGTGAGGATTAGGAGTTGACACGTCTTTTGTGGGGACACCATTCAGCCCACTGCTAACATAAAGGGAAGAGGCTGACCAGACAATGGTACATGAGGTTAGAATTCAGGGGAGAGATCAGGGTTGGAAATATAAATTTGGAGTTACCATTTTATGTTTACAAAGCCATGGAACTGAATAAGAGCAATTAGGAAGAACAAAATGTCTAAGGACCAAGCCTTGGGGCCCTATATAATTCAGGGATCAGAAAAAGGATGAACCCAGCAAAGAAAAAGAGAGATGTCCATGAA
>NW_006490055.1:0-880 GCF_000325575.1 Pteropus alecto | reverse complement strand
GATATATCAGACATAACCAGTTACTTGTGTGGAGGGTGTGGTTGAAAGAAGCTTTATTTGTATCTATAATAATGCAAAGCCTTTAGTGCTCAGCCTTATAGGCCATGGTCAGGGGTGTTTAATCGGGGGAGAGGCACAATCCAATTTACAATGATAAAAGATCCCTCTGAGCATTGTGAGGAGATGGATTTGGAGGAGGGGAGGCAGGAAGGCCAGTTAGGAGGCTGTTGCAGTAGTTAGCACCTGTGCCCATTCATCCATCAGGCACAGTGGGCACAGAGCCTGTGACCCAAAAAAGGTTTAATTTTCTTTTAAAATCAGAATAAAAAAATAAAATAATAATAAATATATAGTAATGAATTAAGCCTGGATTATATTTGCCTTATACCAAGGCAGCAGTAAAATATAATTTTTATTTAATTTTTTATGGATGAAGGGGTTTATAAAGGCAAAAATGCCTGGAGCCCATGAAAGTCATAATGCAGCCCTGATTAGGAGCAAGAATGTTTGGATGGATCCGAGTGGTGCCAGTGGACATGGAGCCAAGCAGACATAGGCAAATATATTTTATAAGAAAAGCCTAAACCCAACCATCCATTGAAAGCGAGGAATGAGGGAGAGGGTGAAAGCAAAGATAACTGCCAGAATACTGACTTAAGATAGTGTTGGCACCACTTACTGATTAGGAGCTGAGGAGGAGAGGTGGAAAGTGAGCAGGGGTCGGAGTGCAAGGAGCCCACATGCCAGTCTGGATGTGGAAGATTCGCCACTAATCCAGAATCTTGAAAGAGCTGAGGACTGCTGAACTTTCAGGCAACAAGGAGACAGAAAAGATTTAAAAGAAGATGAACATGATCAGATAGTGGTTTTTGTTTTGTTT
>NW_006490054.1:0-879 GCF_000325575.1 Pteropus alecto | reverse complement strand
TTTTTTTTTCCTTTGCTTTCTTATAATTATGTTTTAGTATTGAGAATTTTTTCTTGTCAGAATATATTTTTAGCAATTTGGTAAAATGTTGTAAATCAGTCAGAGTCTTTAAAAAATTTGTCCTGCCAAGACTGTGAAATACTTTCCTACATATTCATTTTCAAATTGATGGATGGATGACAGGCAGTAGGCAGCAGGATTGAGTACTAAACGATTCTTGTGTCAGGCTTCAGAAATCTTCGCAATCTGATCTGTAGCAATGAAAAGGAGTAGGAAAAGAGCAAAAACAGAAATATGTATGAGAATTTGGTCTTAAGTCAAAAAGTAGCAGCAAAGAATTATTTTTACTAAGAGGAATAGAAAAATAGTAAGTTTAGAGAGCTGGAATTTTTGATGCCATTATGAACAAATGAACTGATGATTTTAAGTTCTGTTGAAAACTTAACTGTTATCTTATGCCATGTTGAAATCTTAGAGATGAGGTGAAAAAACTATAAAAATGATTGAAAGTTTAGAAGGCTAAGTTTATGAAGAAAGATGAGAAAAAGGGCAAAGTGGGTTCTGATGGTGACCTTCCAGTGAAAGGTAGTATGGTTTGGTGGGAAGCGCTTTGGTTTGGAAAGTGGAAGGCCTATGCCTTATTCCACAGCTGCTCCCAGTGGTCACATCTCTAGGCAAGGTGCTTCATCTCTTTGTGTCAAATAGTTCTTATATCTCAGGTGATTATTAAGATCTCTCAGTTCAAGCATTATGATGACCTCTTATCTACCAGGAATATAGAATGAGAAGAAATGTGCAGAGTATGGGGTTCACCTTGTTAGGAACAATTAAACATTTTTTTTTGTCAATTACAGTTGACATTTAATATTATTTTATATT
>NW_006490053.1:0-878 GCF_000325575.1 Pteropus alecto | reverse complement strand
AAGAAGAAGAAGAAGAAGAAGAAGAAAAGAAAAAAGAAAAGAAAAAAAACATTCAATGAAACTTTGGGGACTAAATTGCAGGCTAAAAATTACATAGGCTGAATTCTGTTTCCAATTTTGGAACTAATGTACTGAAAAGCAATCCAAGTAAAAGGACAATAGTAGATTGGATTGAGTATTCAGATATAAAATGCATTTGTAGCTCTATCTTTCAAAATATCTATCTATATCTAACTGTATTTCTATGTATACTTTATCTCTATACATTAGCTATACCTATATATGTCTCCATAAATCATTAGACACTAAGCAGAGAACATCAATATTTGGATTTAAAATATTTTATAGCATTTGAGTTGTGACATTCCAACTCTAATTTGGAAAAAAGAGAATTACAAGAAGTTAAAATTCCAGGATATTTCAAGTAGATAGGAAGCTGGTATGTAAGATGTTGATACCAAATGTGTTGACTGGAAAGAGAAAACCAGTTCTGGATTAAGAATTTACTTCAGTTGACCATAGACACACAGACAAACACACACACAGGCACGCACATCACACATTCAATTTTTTCATTGTTGTCAAATAAAAATCTCCAGTTGACAGCCTGTCAAATATGCAACAGGTTATGTGTTTTTTTCTTGCCAAATTATCTATCTAATTTAATTTACTAAAAGTCCTAAACAAATCCAGTGAGAAATAAATATGTCTTCCCTGTATTGTATAATTCAAGAAGCTGCTAGAAATGAGTACATAGGACAGGATTTATAAGAAGCAATTTAGAAGCATAATTGAAATGAAGTTGAGATTTGCTAAATGGGAATGCTATTGATTGTTTTCTTTCTAGGAGGTTTTTCTTTTTTTAACATGGTTTTAAT
>NW_006490052.1:0-880 GCF_000325575.1 Pteropus alecto | reverse complement strand
AAATACATTCAATTTCAAATTCCCAGAATAGTGTCCAGCCAATGCAAATATTTCAATTCAGAACAAAGCATTAAAATTTCTCATCTAATGAAAGGTCTTGTTTTACTTCTAGAAGCTCATTTCATAGATGCCACTTTTTAACTGAGGTTTTTACTCGTATAACTAATTAAGAAATAGTGCATAGGGGTCAATCTTTGTCTCACAGTTCCAAAACTCACTTACTTATATTAGTGCTGCAATTATTAAAACAGTTTCTGGATAGTCCAGGAACATTAGCATTACATATTTAATAATTCTATAACAAACATAAAATATCCAGGTTCTGAATATTAGATTTTATAACAACTCATTCAGTGAAAGGGCGTAAACTTTAAGTCTTACAAAATTCAAAATTTATTCCCAAATGTAAAAATTTGTGGAACAAATTGTAAAAGAGTTCAAGATTGTGACTAATTTTACATAATAGCAGTTTTATAAGGAAACAAATATTCAAGAGTTAAAAAAATAATTTATACAAAAGAAAGTTTCTGGGCTAATAGCTCATTCTATAAAGCAAAAAATTTATAGTCAGAAATGTAAATATTTGACAAGTTTCTGACTATAAAAGGTGTCTCTATTGAATTGTCTATTATCTTCCCTCTTAATTTTCGTCCTTTTACTATATAAGGACACAGTACGAAAACAGCTATCTGTAAAACAGGAAAGAGCTCTCAAGAGACACCAAATCTACTGGTGCCTTGATCTTGTACTTCACAGACTTCAAACCTGAAAAAAAAATCTGTCATTTAAAAGCCACACAGTTTATGGTACTTTGCTACAGCAGCCCAAATAGATTAAGACAGCAGAATTCTTAATACAACTGGGCTAGGCAGGCTGGAAT
>NW_006490051.1:0-879 GCF_000325575.1 Pteropus alecto | reverse complement strand
GTTTTTTTTTCTCAAACCAAATATTTATTATGTGTTAAGAATATAATGATATGCACAGGACAACACACTCAAACTGATGTGCAGATGTTTGAAAATTGGCTAGTCTCACTAATCTTAATAATTTACTTCTCTACACAAGCTGAATTCTTACTCAAATTAAAATAAAAAATTACTACAGATTATCAACTTCAGAACTAAATCCAGGATTTACAGGGCAACAAGGTAAATTCATGGAGAAAATAATAATAAATCGACGATTTATTATTATTACATTAAATTACAGTACTTTACAGAAAACTATAAGTACTATATAGTAAAGGAGCAAATAAGTGCTGCGGAAACTAAAGGAAGAAGAGATTTATTTCAATCAAAGGAAATATGAAGAATTTCATCATACATATCAAGTCAGGTCTTGAAAGATAAAACAGGAGGCAGAAATACAGAGAGAGGGAATTCACTTAGAAAGAACGAGATGAACGAAAATGCAGAGACATATGAAGGAAAGTAATTAAACTAATTTGGTTGAGGTACGCATTACCTAAGAAAGAGAGTTCAATCTAACGTGTTTAGACTCTATTTGCAGGCAGCTTTTTGGGGCCTTTAAAGGAGAATAATAAATATAGCATCTTTCTTTTCAATCCAGGCCCAGAACAAGTTAGGAAATACAATAAAAAGTATAGGAGATAAAGGACAAAAAGTAACTCTATTGCTGATAAAGCTTAATTGGAAGATAAATTTTCTTTCAGTGAAAGCCAAATGGGACTGTCATCTGAACCCCACATTAAAGAAGACTTTCCCGGGTGTAAATACCACTCAATCAACCCCACCTCACCTCATTCCCCACATAGTCTCTGCATGCAGCCTGCAGGAAAGGCAGAG
>NW_006490050.1:0-880 GCF_000325575.1 Pteropus alecto | reverse complement strand
CATAATATTTATAGGGTTTGGTACTATATGAGGTTTCAGACACTCATTGAGGTTCTTGGAATGTATCATATCCTCTGTGGGATACATATACTTTAAGGAGATGGGGGTAGAAGCAGAGTGACCTGTCGAGAGGCTATTACAGTAATCCCGGTGCGATGTGATGATGGCTTGGACCACAATGTCGCAGTGGAATTGGTAATAAGTGAGATTTTAGATAATTCTGAATAATTTTTATGTTGATTACATATTGAAATGATAGTTTGAATATATTCAATTAAATAAAAGATATTATTAAATTTATTTTCAGCTATTCTAACCTTTTCGATATAGGTACTAGAAAAATTTTAATTACATATGTGGCTTGCATTACATTTCTGTTGGACAGAGCTGCTCTAGGCCTCCAGTGAAGAAATTGGCTTTAGATAGGAGGAAGGATAGTTTGTCTAAAATAGAGGGAAAGCTGAGTATAGGGGCAGGAATGATGGTTGGTGAATAGAGGGGGTGGTGGGTGTCTGAAAATTGCTTCAGTTTTCTCAGTGAATGAAGAAGCAAGATAATTTATAAGTCGAATTCAATTAATTTGTGTAGAATTTATTTTGCTATATATAAAGAATTTAAATAGATTCCCCCATAAATAATTGACCATTTTTCCTAGCACCACTTACTGAGTAACATTTTACCCCATTGATGGGAGATATCTCCTTTTTAGCAAAATAAATCCCGTGATTTGTTTTTGAGCTGTCTGTTCCATTGATCGGACTAGGCTTGCATCCATCCCATGTTGGTTTAATTATTATAGCTATTGAAGGGATTCAGAGCATGCCACCCCAAAATATGCCATTTTAGCATATTGATTATTTTGAGCTGAAGGCACTTGAGA
>NW_006490049.1:0-879 GCF_000325575.1 Pteropus alecto | reverse complement strand
TCCTTTCAACATGCCTAGAAAGCTGGTACTATTATCTCCATTTGACAGGACAGGGAACTGAGGCTTTGAGTTCAGGATGATCTCCGTTGCTCAGGCAAAGCTAGGATTGATTCCAGCCCACATTTCTTCAGTCTCTAGACGCCATGTCTAAATAAAGTAGGAGGAGCTTTCTGTGGCACTGGAGTGAGAGGTCACTTTGGTTAAGGGGATCAGAGGAGAATGTAGAAAAGAAGTTACGTTTGGAATGGATGGGCCTAGAAGGCTGTTATGTATCTTCATGGGGAATAATGGTGGGAAAGAAAGAGGATGCACAAAGGCATGAGATGGGAAAGAGCAGAACACGTAGAGGAAACTGTAGGAGTGGAGTGGGACATAAACCAGGAAAATAAGGCCTCGAATGACAGGTGAGGGCATTTTAGCCTAATTCAGTGGAGAGACTGAGTCATCAGAGGCTTTTCAGCTGCTGATTGATGTGAACAGAGCTGGAAGCAATAAAAAGAAAGGAATTATGGGGAATAGCAGGGAAGCTGGGAGACTAGCTGGGAGGTGAGGGACACATTGGAACGGGCAGGCTCAGCATTCATTCTAACCTGTACCATTAGGTTTGGAGAGCTGCAGACTACAACTTACACACTTCTCTGTAGCTAGACTTCTGAACAAGGATCCATTTTGCTGCCATGGATGACACAGAGGCAACATGGTGCCAAGGTCACTTGCTTTCTGATTCGAGAAATTCTGTAGTGACAAGAGTCACTTTTTATTTTCGACTGTGATAGTAGGATTCTAAAAATTGGATATTGCTCCTGGAAGCTCTGTTTCAAATGTCTTCTCGAGATTTTTCAACAATATGTTAGCCATCTAAATCTGAGTCCTGCTCAA
>NW_006490048.1:0-878 GCF_000325575.1 Pteropus alecto | reverse complement strand
AGGAGGAGGAGGAGGAGGAGGAGCAGGAGGAAGAGGTGGAGGAAAGAGTAGGAAGGAGAAGGAATGGGAAGAAAAGAGAAGAAGAAAGAAGGAAGCAGAAAATGGAGGAAAAATAATAAATATATGAATGTTAAAATAGCAATAAGTACATACCCGTCACTATTTACTTTAAGTGTCAAGAGATTAAATACTCCAGTCAAAAGACATAGAATGGCCCAATGGATGTGAAACAAGGCCCTCACATATGCTGGGCACAAGAGACTCACTTCAGATTGAAGGACACCCAAAGAAATGATAAAAGACAGGGTATCAAAATGGAAATGCTAAGAACAACAACAACAAAGGCTGGGTAGCAATGCTTAGGTCAGACAAAATAGACATTAAAAGAAAGGCTATAACAAGAGACTAAGAATGACCCAGTAATCCCACCTCTGGGTATTTATCCCAAGAAACCGAAATTGAAGAGACATATGAATCCACATGTTCGTTATTTACAATTGTCAAGACACGGAGGCAACCTCGGTGTCCATTAATAAATGACTAAAGAAAGAAGAGCTGGTACATAGATGCAGTAAAATATTAATGACTCAGCCAGAAACAAGACTGAAATTTTGCCATCTGCAACAACATGGATGGTCCTACATTAGAGAAAGTCAGAGAAGGACAAATGTCATAAGAGTTCACTTACACGTGAAATCTAAACACCAAAACAAATAAACAAAACGGAATCAAACTCGTAGATACAGAGGACCTATGGATCTTGCCCGATGGGACTGGGGAGGGGGCACAGTGATGGGTGAAAAGAGGAAGGGATCAAGTGGTACAAACCGATAGTTACATAATAGTCATGGGGATGTAACGTACAGCATGGGGAATAT
>NW_006490047.1:0-880 GCF_000325575.1 Pteropus alecto | reverse complement strand
CTGACAAACATTATCACACCTACATTTCAGAATTTAGGAGATAAGTATTGTTATCGTAGTGAATAAGTGAGAAAAATTATAGTTTGAGGAGCTTAAATTACTATTCCAAATCTTACATTAGTGAGTTGTGAGATAATAATAACCAATGATAAATTAAATAGTAAAGAGTTTTCAACCTAAGCACACGGTCGTGTCCCCAAACACATGTAATCAAGGTGATCATAAGAATGCTACACAAATGCTACTGTGATACTGCTGCATAACACGCAACTATATACATCTATGCCATATAACAATGTTTTATGCTTATTCATCCAAGAGCTGAGAGAAGTAAGATGGCTTCTCTGGGTTCACTAACATGACTGGGAGTTGACTGATTACTGGCTTAGGTAAGTGAGTGTCTAGACTCTATTCCATATATTTCTCATTCTCTAATAGGCTAAATCAGTTATATTCTCATGGAGATGGCAGGAATATGAAAGCAAAATAGACACCTGCAAGGATATTGGACATCCATACACAGAACTGGCACGCATTAATTCTGTCTCTCTCTCTTTTTTTTTTTTTGTCAAAGAATGTTATACAGCTTAAACAGGAGTCAAAGTGGAGTACAAACTTATAAGGTAAAGTGAGTAAATCAGGAAAGGGGCAAAGCTTTGCATTCTATCATGGACCCTTCTATCTAGACTCTACTTTTAGAAATTCTTTTTCTTAGGTAATGTCATTGGCACAAAGCAATCAATGGTCTCCTCTCTGCAGGGTGATGCTTCTCAAATTTACTTCTCCAGTTTGTAGGGATGCCAGATTACATACAGGACAACTTGTGAAATTTGAATTTAAGATAAACAATATGTTTTTAAAAGAAGTGTAAAATATCACA
>NW_006490046.1:0-879 GCF_000325575.1 Pteropus alecto | reverse complement strand
AATGTCTAACCAACGTACTGTATACTCGAAACTAATAAAGTACAATAAAATTAAAAACTGCCAAGGAATGGACAAGGAGAAGTAGGGGTGCAGAGGCAGGAAATTGGCCTTTTTTGGAGGAAAATCTGAGGTGTGGACCCCTTTCACAGGAAATATTAATTTGGGCTGTGGACCCCTTTCACAGGAGACTCTTCGGAGATAACAAGGAGTTATCAAGCCCCAAAAGAAAGGAACGTTGTTTCAGGCAAAAGAAGAGCTATACATAAAGGTTCAGAGCCAGGAGAATGCGCAGCATATTGGGAAAATAAAATGGCTTAGCGTGACCTGAATTTCAGACACAAGGTAGTGTGGGGCTGAGGACGTAAAGAGCAGGCAACTCAGTGCATGTACACACCATGTCTTCTTTATCATTATTCAGTCTTAAAAAGGAAGGAAATCCTGCCATTCTTCACGCCACGCATAAACCTAGAGGACATTATGCTAAGTGAAATGCACCACTTAAGGAGGACAAATATAGCATGATTCCTCTTACACGAGGTATCTAAACTAGTCAAACTAATAGAATTAGAGAATAGAATGGTGGTTGCCAGGGGCTGAAGAGAAGAGAAATGGAGAATTGTTTCTCAATGGATATAAAGTTTCTGTTATGCAAGATAGATAAATTCTAGAGATCTACTGTACAACATAGTAGTTACAGTTAAAATATGGTATTGTGCATTTTAAAAAATCTTGAGGATAGGTCTCACATTTTGTTTTTACAAAAAACACACACAAAAGAATACAATAACATTTTTGGAGGTGCTCGATTGCTAGATATGTTTAGTATCATGGTTGTGGTTATAGTATCACTGGTGTATTGCATATGTCCAAACTCATTAT
>NW_006490045.1:0-879 GCF_000325575.1 Pteropus alecto | reverse complement strand
ACAACAACAACAACAACAACAAATAGCCTAATCCTCCATTCCCGATCATCAGTCTCATCAGTCTCGGTGTGTTTGCAGCAGTGAATCTGAGCTCCCCTCAGAGAGGAAGCTATAAAATTTTAAATGTCCTGACTCTTACCTCCTCTTTGGGGCTAATCCAGAAATAATAATGGGCTTAATTTAGAAATAATAATGATAATAACAACAATGATTGTAATACCTGGCCCATACTTCACCAGCACTTATCACATTGCTAGTATTCTTCTAGGCATTTCGGCATAGTTTCAATTTTTCTTTCCTGTCAGGAGAACATAAGGGGAGAAAATACTCCCAGACATCATGGCAAAATGCTAATTCCAGCTTTGGGGGCAGGCATAATGGCAGGAGGGTGGATTGCCATGGAGATAATAGTTCTGACAGACACGTGTGCATAATCAGAGGAACCATAACAAAAGGGTTCATATCCCTGGTCTCTGGGGGAGACAGTTCCCCTGTGCCATCATTTTGGCAGCACAAGGGCGCCCTGAGCTGGCACAGAAGTTCTAGATAATCCTGGGATTCCTCCGTGTCATAATCTCACAATCCCCCTTAAAAAGAGAGAGATTTCCAAACCCGTCCAACAGGGATGCAGCCATAAAGTACCACGAAATGCTCAGTCCTGGCTTAAATCTGCACTCACACTCACATGAACATTTGATGAGCAGCTACTATACGCTCACTTTAACTTCAAAAACAATGATGAGGCAGGTCCCACTGTTCCAATTTTACATATAAGGACACCACAGTTCAACTACTAGGCAACTTGCCCAGGGGCACAGAGCAGAGGGGTTGGGACTGAACGTGTCTGACTCCATAACCTTGTTCTGCCCTTGCTAAACC
>NW_006490044.1:0-879 GCF_000325575.1 Pteropus alecto | reverse complement strand
TCGATGCGGTACAGGGCAGCTGGGCGGACGTTAGATTGGGCAGCCTCAAGGGGCTGACGTGGAGGAGAGAGCTCAGCTTTTGCCAAAATCGGTGCCCACGCAGCTGGGCCAGGGAGCAGAGGGGGTCCGAGGGGAAAGGCTGGTGTGTCCCGTTCTTGAGAACCTGGATAAATCATCCTCGCCTCCATTTTGGGAGGTCCTCCCCTGATGACCAGAATTCTCCTCTCTCCGAGATTCGGAGCTTTGGTTGGCTGTGCTGGATCAACAGGAAAAAGAGCCGATTCGTAGCAAACACCTTGCTCAGGGTTCCATGAACAGTACCGTTCACATCTCCCACACACCGGACGACAGCAGCCTCGGGCATCGAGACCTGACTCCACGGCGGGCCTCGGGCGAGCCTTCTTGTCTCCCCGCGCTTTGCTTCTTCAAATCTACCTGGGGAGGTCAACTTAGGGCAAATTCCTGAAGCTCTCCAAGTTACAAGTTTTTGTGTGACGCAAGGAATAAAATGGCAAATAGTTAGTAAGTGAACAAGCAAGGAATGGAAATTAGATGTCTCTGATCGCAAAGTCTGTGCTATTCCATGCAGGCCAGAGCGTGCCATAACTAAAGTTCGGTCCTTCTAGATCATTTTACTTCTCCATGGAATGAGCCCCTTCCTCTCTTGAGGTGTCAGGTGAGATCCAGCTCCAACATCACCTCCCCTGAAAGCCTTGTCTGACCTCTAAAGAATAACAGTCTCTCCCCTCCTTCCTCAGGCATCCAAGGCGACAGACAGGAAGACCCTGTTCACCTCTCTGTCCCAAGCTCCCCACATGTGGCTGGCAATGATGGGCTGGGTAGGGGGGAGCTCCATGCATGAATGAGTTACACCTAAGT
>NW_006490043.1:0-878 GCF_000325575.1 Pteropus alecto | reverse complement strand
GGGGGGTCTTCTCACATCACCATGCTGTTGATGTCACCTCTAAAACTATTAAATTTTACTATTAGATCATTAAAATGTATTCTAATCCATAAAATGTATTCTGTGGAACCTCCCAAACATAGAAAGATCTGTAGTATCAGGATGGACTCATGTCTATCTTTTGTTCTATTTGGGAATTCTTGGATAAGCATCTTTTTCCCTAAATTGAACTCAAAGCTCAGTCAGTATGAATCTTCTGGTTTGGAGTGCTGAATACACTAACTCAGGGCTTAGTCTCTCCTAACTTATATCTCTGAGATCATGGTAGATGAAATCCAGCATTTAGGGGCAGCAAAACCCCGAACCAATCAGAAAAACATTCACCCCTTGGCAAGTGTTTAAGGGTGGCATACCATCACTTGGCTCATACCCTACCTACATAAATAATCACAGGGATCGTCTAGTTCTTAAAAGATAGTAAATAATTCATACTCCATTCTGTTATATTTAAAATAGATGATAAGTGAAAATATAAAATATTGAGACTTCCCAGAAACTTAGATGCTGTGAAAGAAAGGTCATAGATTCTGAGGCATGAAACTACTTTATCAGTTGCTTTTACCAATAAACTACTTGGCTTCCTAATGTTGATTCACACATTTTCCTCTGCCCAAATACTTTTCTGACACTTTGCTTGCTCGCATCCTTCTTATCTCAGTCTTTGCAGTTTCTAAGAGTTGCTTCTTGGAGAGATTTTCCCTGACTACCACTTTAAAGAAGGTTATTCCCATTCTTAGACAAAGCACTCGTTCTTTTTTTTAATTAAAATTATTGAGGTGACATTGATCAACTAAGTTTCAAGTGTACAATTCAACACCATATCATATATATACATATAT
>NW_006490042.1:0-878 GCF_000325575.1 Pteropus alecto | reverse complement strand
ACACACACACACACACACACACACACACCAGCATTATGATAGAGAAAAATTTCTAGAATTGGAATTGTCGGGGGACAAGATATATGCATTTGTAACTTTCATAGCCAAATGGCCCTTCGTGAAGCTGGCATCAATTCATACTCTTACCACCAATGTTTAAGGGTACATGTTTCCCCACAGGCTCACTCACACGTATGTTAACATAACAAACTTTTAGAACTATGATATCCTAGTGGTTTGTTCTGACCGCGTATTCAAGCACTGATAACTTGTGGTTTTAATTACCAAGATTTACTGTTTGCGTGTCTGGCAGGGCTAGCCCCCCACTCATTGCTCTTCTTTTATAGAACCTTTGGGCAATTCTCATGTTTTTTCTTCTTTCCATGTGCAGTTAGGAATCACCTGGACTAGCTCTTCTGATCCTCTGGGTTCCTCACTGTGCAAATTGTGTTGAAACCCAACTTATGGGCATAGCTCCATGGGGCTGTGGAGAGCTACACCAACTCACCTGTATGCTTGATTTTATGGATGTCCTTTTCACTGCTTGTTTATGAGTTTGCTTTAAATCTATTAAAAATAACCTCACACGCACCTTCAAATCCTGGCCAACTTTTGTGGCCCAGCCTAGCATAGGATTGGTGTGGAGTAGAGATGGATGTCTAAAGGAACATAGGATGCCATTATAAAAATAGGAGAAAGGGATGTCAAAGGCAAATTTTACCACAAACTTAGTGTCTTAAAACAATTATTATCACATAGTTGCCATATGTCAGGAATCTGGGTCCTCCTCAAGGCTGCCATGAAGGTGGGGCTTGGACTGTGGTCTCATCTGAGGCTTACTAGGGGAGGCTCTGCTTCCAAGCCCTTGTGGGCAGAAC
>NW_006490041.1:0-877 GCF_000325575.1 Pteropus alecto | reverse complement strand
CCTTGGTCATCCTGAGTCATCAGCAGCAGATGTCTGGGCCAAAAGAGTTTCTTGCGCCGCATGTGGATAACGTGTCTCTGGCCCCCAAAACGCAGGCTATAAGAGAGCCAGCCCGGCACCTGAACACCTTTGCCACGGTTCACCTCCTTCCTGGGAATCACCACCTCAGAGGAGATGTAGCGCCATGAGGGACGACCTCGAGAACCCTGGACTGGAGCCAGCATGGCCCAGAGCCCAAGCAGCAAGAGGGGCATCCTCAGGGTGACCTGGTCCTCGGCCAGCCTCATGCCCCTACTCAGAGACATGTGTCAATGAGAATGGAGAAAGGGAGGATGTTCAGAGAAGCCCGGGCCAAACCATCTGCTGTGGCCACTCCCTACCAAGGAGATACTGACAGAAAACAAAGGGCTGCCTCAGGCTGCCAGCACCTACCTTGGGTGGGCCCCACGAGGGATTAGGTAACAGTCACAGGGTGTGGCAGTGGGTGGGCCTGGACGTTAATCCAGCTGGGGTTGAGGTGGGAGAGGTGGGAGGGCCTTGTCCATGAATGCTACATGGAAAGGAAAAAGGAGAAGGAAGCGGAGGCGTGTCTCCATTCGACACCTCCAAAGTCCCCTCTGCTATTTGAATATATGAAGTAAAATTACAGCGCAATTAACTTCTCTGCCAATTCTCTGCCATGGTACTCCCTAACCGCATGCCAGGGGTCACAAGTACCATTTCTACCTACTTCCTTGGCAGGTGAACTTAGGCTTGTTAATTTTACCTTTACATGTGTTGAATTTTTAAAGATTCTATAACTATACATGTCTTATTCTGGTTTGCAGTTAAGGAATTTGAAAACCATGTGATCCTTCTGGTTTTTGCTTTAAAGCTT
>NW_006490040.1:0-879 GCF_000325575.1 Pteropus alecto | reverse complement strand
AAGAGGAGCAGCTTGTCCACCTCTGTGTCACCAGCTCCCAGCAGGGGCTGGGCAAGTGTCGGGGGAAAGGAGGAAGGGAGAGGCCTGTGCTGAGCCGAGTCCACCGGCTGCTTCTCCTCTCCACTGAGCAAAGAATATGAGAACTTCCGCTCCAGCCCAGGGGACGTACCAGCTAACTTTCAAATGGTGCTCATTTTATGTTTTAGGGGAAGGTTATGGTTCTTCTCGAATAGGTACCACATTCATGTGGTTCCAAGTTCCCTCTCCCTCTGTCTCTCACCCATTCAATCCCCTTATGTGGAGGCAGCCAGTGGCATCCATTTCTTCTACATCTTTCCAAATAAACATTATGCATCACCAAACAAACTTGTATGTATATCTTCTCCTCTTTATTTTTACATAAATGATGGTATATGCTACACAGTATATACCATCAATACCTTGCTGTGTTCACTTTCATAGTACGACTCAGGTCTTCGTAACAGTACATAAAGAGCATCTTTATCCTTTTTATGGCTGTATATTATTCCACAAGGGCTCTATCATATACATAAACATTTGTTTTCAGGCTTTTGCCCCGACACTTGATGCTGCGATGAGCAACCTATATTAATAGCATGGAGGATGTAAGTTGGGTACTGAGCGAAGACTCCTTGGTCAGCCAGGCTTGTTAAATTCAGGATTAAAAGTAGAAATATACCTCCTTGGAAGTTTCCAGAATTCGGCATAACTGTCAGGGGTGGCTTTGTTTTGGGGAGCCCTCGAAGGCAGGGGGTTGGCCGGGAAGACCCTACATCCCCCTCTGGTTGGGTTGAAAGTGGCAAAATTAATCAGGCAGGAGGTACTCCACATGTGTATGCTCTCACCACCCACACCTGC
>NW_006490039.1:0-878 GCF_000325575.1 Pteropus alecto | reverse complement strand
CATGGTCCAATCGTAGCTTCACTTTGTTTTCCTTCAGAGGCACTTAGATTGTCCTTTGTTCATAAACGTTTTCATGACACATAGGAGGAATCTTAAGCAAGGCATCGTGCAGAGTGCCAGAGGGTATATTGGTAGATACAGGTTGGAAAAAGGGGGTTCACAACGAATCATGAAGGTATGGTGATACTGGCACTCGAGTTCTAATTTGTAGGGAGATGGGAGCATTAGAAGGTTTCTAAGTGGAGGTGTGACATGGCAGAAATTATTTGGCTTTCACCTGATCCACCAAGAAAGCAAGAAATAGAAGGCAAATATTTTATGAAAAGCCTACTCTGTGGGAAAAATTGCTGGCTTGACTCTCAGATCTGTGTCTTTTATTTGTATCTCAAATTCTGAATTTTTCCTCGACATTTGACTTCTGACTTCTAATTAACTCTGACTTCTAATCCTCTGGAAGGCAGGAACTAAATTCTATCCATGTGTGTCCTCATGACCTACTGTAGGGCCTAACTCAGCATTGGGGTTTACTAGAAAAGAAATTGAGAAATGAATGGACAAGTTCAAGTCACACATTCCTAAATTTTTATAAGAGATGTATGTCCCATCTGCTGTCTGAAATGACTATAGGCCAGTAATGCACAGAGCAGAGGTACAGGAAAATGCGCATGCCAAACCAAACAATCCTGGTAAAAATTGGAGAGAGTCTGAGGACACCAGATCTCAGCAGTTTCTGTGATTTCTGCCCTGGGAGATGTGGTGATGGTGCTGAGGGGCTGTATGTGCTGGGGAAGGCCAGTTGGCCCACCAGGCTTGTTCTCAGCCATAGAAACCACTGCGAGATGGACTGGGCCACATGCTCAGGGGTGCATGACCAAGGA
>NW_006490038.1:0-878 GCF_000325575.1 Pteropus alecto | reverse complement strand
GTCTCCCCGCTCTTTCACGGGGCCGTGCTCTCGTCTCTGAGTCCGTTCCACCGTCCCCCGAGCCCGGGGCTCCGGTGCTGGGGGCCCCGTCACGGTCCTGGGGCGGACGAGCCACCTTGCTGTGCGCGTGGTGGTCCTGCTGTGGCCTCGGCGCTTCCTCGGCGGTGTTCCGGGCTCCTCCGTCCCCAGGGCCACTGGGTCTGCGGGCTCCCAGAGCCTGTTTCCGTGGTGTCTGCGGCTGGTGATGGGCCCCCGCTGGTGGCCTAGAGCGTGGTGGAGAATGTGGGGGGAGGGCCCGGTGTCTGCCTCGGGCGTGTCTTGCCCCAGTTAGTGAGGTGGTCCCTCTCTCCCTCCCGGCCTTCTCCCTGACCCCAGCACCCTGGTGGCCCCAGGCTCCTCCCCAAGCTGCTCCCCGAAGCGGGTGCCTCGCAGCTGCCCCCGCAGTGGCTGGGCAGACACAGACACAGACACAGACATGGTCGGCCCCGCCCCTGGGCCTGGGGCCCTCGGTCTGGCACACGTGCTGGGAAGCCCACCCCCTTCCTCTCTCTTCTGGGAACCACTGGGGCAGCACATGGGACCCCTGGGCAGGACTGCAGACCCGGATGCCCCCTGGGGAGACGGCGAGCAGAGGGGGTTGAGAGCTGGGTGAGACCTGTGTCCCGCCTCCCCGTGGGCCTTGTGCACGAGGCTTCTCCTGTGTCCTCTTGGACGGTGAGGGGGGACCGCACTGGGAGGGGACTCATTAGGGGTCGCTGAGCTGAGGCTTAGCTCCGTGCTGGCCCAGAGAGGCCTGAGTGAACGTTACAGTTTGTCTTGATAACAGAAACAGGTGTGTGGGGCGTCCCCGACACCACCCTCAGGTCCGGTGCGTGGCC
>NW_006490037.1:0-878 GCF_000325575.1 Pteropus alecto | reverse complement strand
CCCACACCACCTCCGTACCCCCTAAATATGGTTTTGAAAGGGACCTAGGAAACCCTTACACAAACAAATCAAAGATGCTTTTTATTTTTTGATAAAATAATTAGAGGTTAGAGATTTCTTACATCTCGCTTTTCCCCCTTTTCCTTCTTTTGCCATACAAAATCTACCTAGAAAAGAGGACAGCTGTCCTTTGAAGTCAGGAGTTCCTTTAAACATCACAAAGCTCCCATGACCCCAGCCCCCTCCCATGCCCTGCCCAGTGTGATTTGTCTAGGTTGGTGGTTCTGATCTGTTACTAACCCAAACTGACTCCCGAGGGAGCACTTGGGTTGTGCCTCCAGAGGTCATTTCCTTGCCAAACATTCCTTTTCAGTGAGAGGACATTTTTCATCCCCTGGTAAACAATCCCCAGCCCGCACAAAGCCGAGAAGGATGCCTGTCCCCCTTCACGCTCTCCTCTTAGTCCTGAGCTGATTCCAACCCTAGAGGCGTCAGTCTGCTCTATAAATTCCTTTGTGAAACCTGAGAGCCTCGGCTCCCAAGGAGAGCAGAGACCTTGGAGGGGTTACAGTTTCCCTCCACCCAGCAAGATCTGCTTGCGTTGGCAGCAGAAGAGTATGTCTTTCCAAACAGGCTCTTCCATTTCTTTGTGAATTCAGTTCAGAAAGCACTGCCAGGCTTCTTCCAAGTGGGAGAGGTAAGATCACCAACCTTGCAGGTCTACACAGGAAAGCGATGACTTACCTCGGGGACTTTTCTAGTTAAAACCGTCTGAACCTCTTTTTCAGTCACTATTAAGAGGGGTATGGCTCCACTTACCAGGCAGCAGGGGAGGTGGAGGCTGGGGTCTGCCTGAGCTTTTCTTTGCCTTTAGTTTC
>NW_006490036.1:0-878 GCF_000325575.1 Pteropus alecto | reverse complement strand
CCGGACCTGATAGCCAGATCCTGACGTGAGCTCCTTTCATTCACAGTGGACCAATCCGAGCCTACATCCTCGCCCACAAGGATGCCATCCAGCTCTGGAGGACACTGATGGGACCCACTAGAGTGTTTCGAGCACGGCACGTGGCTCCGGATTCCATTCGTGGGAGTTTCGGCCTCACCGACACCCGCAACACCACCCATGGCTCCGGTGAGTCTGCCTCCCATGTCCACAACCACAAAAAAAGGGAGGATGGTTTGGGGTGGGTGGGCAGGCCGTACAGTGGAGTTGAGAGTCAGGTCCTTCCGGTGAGCTTTTTTCCCAACTGTGTTTCTGGCCCTTCATGGCCGTCTCAGCAGGTGTAGCCCCAGAACTGAGGCAGGCAGGAGGAGTAGAAGCTCAGATTTCTGAAGCTGATTCTGACTGCCTCTTGCCTCTGTTCTGCACCCCTATGAGAATCCCTTCTCTTTCTTACCTCCTCTTATAGACTCTGTGGTTTCGGCCAGTAGAGAGATTGCAGCCTTCTTCCCTGACTTCAGTGAACAGCGCTGGTATGAGGAAGAGGAGCCCCAGTTGCGCTGTGGCCCCGTGCACTACAGTCCGGAGGGAGGCATCCACTGTGCAGCCAGAACAGGAGGCCCGGGACCAGCCTGACGCAGGTCTGTCAGTCTGTGAAGACTGGTGGCATTGCCCAGCCTTTTCTCTTGCCTTCTGGTCCAGAGAATTCTCCAAAGACCAGAGAGGCCTGGGGCCCATGGCACCATCTCTGCTAGGCACGGCCACCCACCTGAGGCCCTAGTTCCTCACTGCTACTACCTCTAGAATCTAACTCTCTACCTCTTCTCTGGAATGTTCATGGGTGGTTCAAAGGAATGATGGCT
>NW_006490035.1:0-878 GCF_000325575.1 Pteropus alecto | reverse complement strand
GATACGGACTGAACTGTGTCCCTCCAAGATCCACACGCTGATGCCCTAAACCCCGGTGTTACTGTGCTTGGAGATAGGGCCTATAAGGAGGTACTTCAGGTTAAACAAGGTCATTAGAAAGGACCAGGAGTCATAAAAGATCAGGACCCTTAAGAGCACAGTGCTTGTTTTGTGAAGACCTAGCACGGGTTGGGGGTGAAAGAAAACAGGCTCATTCCAACGAGGTCGAACACAGCGTAGTGGTTCCTCATGTCACTTACTAGCTGGAAGAAATGTGGCCTCTGATTTCGCTTTATTTATCTTTAAAATAGAGTCTATAGAATCTACTCATAGAGTGTCCTTGGCTAAAAAAAGAGTATGTGTAATGCCGCCAGTAGAGTGTTTGGAATATGGAATCCATCCCAGAAATAATAGCTAATGTCACCCCTCTCATTTACGTTGAATAGAGCACTGTGCCACAGGTGAGAGAAATCCCTTTTAATTTCCACTGCCACAAAGAGACCTCACGTAAAACCACAGGACATTTCCACCAACCCATTGACGCAGCCCCGGCCCCTTTTCTGTGTTAGCCAATTACCTGATTCTTGTCTCTGTGGAGATTCTTCTGAAAAGTTGATGACTCGGATCCTTGTGCATCTAAAATAAGGAAAATGTTAAGAATCGGTTCACAAAAATATAAAGGAGATGTCATTAAAAGCTACAGCCATTTTGTCCAAATGGTGGCCCCTCACCAGCAGGCACCATCTAGACTTAATTCAATCAAAACTTCAGCTTCTCGATTTTACTGTCCACACTTCAGGTGCTCAGTACCTACACGTAGCAAACGGCTGCCATATTGGCAGGCGTAGACGAGACCATTTCCATCATCACAGGAAGTT
>NW_006490034.1:0-878 GCF_000325575.1 Pteropus alecto | reverse complement strand
CTGAGTCCCGCAGTGTCCTCAGGTTCGAACACGGGTTCAGGCCAAACACATTGCAGACTAAAAGTAACTCCAGAAGCACATTCTTGGCATCTCCTTAGAACAAGGGTCAGCAAACGTTTTCTGTAAAACGCTAGATAGTAAATATTTTTGGCTTTGCAGGCCACGTGCGGTCTCCGATGTCTATTTTTCTTTGTTTTGTTTTATGACCCTTTTAAAAATGTCAAAACCGTTCTCAGCCCCTGGGCTGCACAAAAACCGTCTTCGGGCCGGTCTCGGCCCTTAAGCAATAGGTTTGCTGGCTCTGCCTTAGGTATCACTCCGATTTCGCCCACTGAATGCTGAAGCTACAGCCTCAGCCGAGCCCGAGCTCTGCAGGTACCACCCCGTGGGATGCATTCTTATTATGCGGAGGAGGGCACGCCGTTAAATCGAGTTACTTTTAATTGCCTGTTCGCTACTCTTCTTAAAAGCGTCCAGCATGGCCTTGAGCACACAGTACAACGCCAGTAATTCCATTCATTCCACATGTGTTTAGGGAGCATTTTCCCCTTCACCGGGCCCTCTTCTAGGTACGAGGTATTTAGGGGTGAGAAAGACACGTCTTTCCTCCCATGTAACTTGACAAATATCATGTTTTTCCCTCCTCACCATTCTCCGCTGCCTTCTGTTCCTTTCCCAACTCTGTAAAATCTTCTGGATCAGACTTAAAGAATGAATGGAACTTCCAAAAGCAGAGGAAAAAAAAATTAGTAAAACAGAAGACAGCACCTGGAATTCACCTCAGAGCCTGGATAACAAATGCCTGGATGCCTCCTCCTGGCTGGTTTTGTTTGTTGGTGTGTTTATTTTGAACCACCTGATTTCGTACTGTTTCTTTT
>NW_006490033.1:0-878 GCF_000325575.1 Pteropus alecto | reverse complement strand
GGAGAAGGTGACCTGAGGCTGCGGCGAAGAAGCAGGCGGGAAGACGTGGGTGACGGGGTTTCGGGGAGCGGAGCAGGCCGGGCAGAGCTTGGGACGTGGGAAGGAGTGAGGCCGGCCAGGGGCTGGCAGAGGCCGTGAGGCTGGGGCAGAGGCAGGGGACAGCAGGCAGCAGTCCCATGATCGCATGGCCTCCAGGTGTGGTGGGAGTCTGAGATTTATCCAGGGTGAGGTGGCCGGCCCTAGTGGGCCTGAGGGGGGACAGCAGGATCTTTGTCCTGCTTTAAGTAGAGTGCTTTGGCTGCTGCGTGAACTGGCTGGCTGGGGGCGGGGGCTACGAGACTGGGGTCGCCTCCCTATGGGAGCTGGACGCAGCCACACCAGGCAGAGGGGGCCGCGTAGAGGCAGGTAGAGGCTCAGAGGTGTTTTGGAAGGGAGACTGACAGACCTCTTGGGAGGGGCCAGGGCCACTGCTGAGCCGTCCAGGGCCTCTTCTGCCGGGCACCTCCCACCCGACGCCAAGGCTAGACCATCACATGGCAGCAGGCCGCCGGCTCTCCCACCCAAAACAGCCCAGGTGGCGTTTGCCCGGTCATCATCTCGCGCAAAGGGCAGCGGTCCCCGAAGATCCTCGAGCCAGGGCTGAAGCCCCCCGTGTCCGGGTCAGCCTCCACAGCTTGTACACGCCGGTGGGCAAACCCAGGCTGGCAAGGCTGCCACCCACATTCTCTGAGAAGATGAGGCTGAGGCACCAGGGCCAGTGGGAGGGACGCCTGGGCTGGGACTGTCCCCATGGATGCGGGCAGGTTGCTCTCTACCACCCAGGTGCTGGGCCTGTAGGTGAAGAGGCGGATGGAGCAACCCAGGCTCAGAGCGGCTGT
>NW_006490032.1:0-878 GCF_000325575.1 Pteropus alecto | reverse complement strand
CGAAATCAAATACGCGAGGCCGTGCATTCCGATTTGGCACAGGGAGAGTGGGTGGGGCCTTTATGGAAAAGGAGGCACTTGAACACGGCGTCAAAGGACTGATACAATCTCGCCAGGTGGATGGGACAGGGGGAAGTCACCCCGTGGAGAGGGCACTGTGGGAAAGTAGAGGAGGAGCCCAGAGTTCCAAGCGACTTCCGAACAGGATTATCAGGAGGAGGCTTGGGGGAGACCCCGATGGGAAGGGAGGCCGGCCGTCCACCGCGGAGGGCCGTGAACTGTGCTATACCAGGACGGGTCCGGACTTGACTCTGCGTGCCTTGGAGACCACCCAAGGCGACCGAGCAGGGCAGGGTCATGAGAGCCCCCCTGTCCCCGATTTGGGGTCAGCCCGTGGCAAAGTCCAGAGGCAGCGGGCGTGCCTTAAACGCACTCCGTCTTCTCCTGAGTCCCTGCCCCAAGATCCTTTAGTGCAACAAACGCTCGTCGCATGCCAGTCAGGGTTCCAGGTACTGGGGTTGGAAGGGTGAGGACACCAGACAAGTCCTGCCTTCCAGGGTCCCAGAGACAAAGTTCCCAGGCCAGGCCCCATGACCCCCTGACCAGGGCCCAGCCCCAGCAGCACCAAGGTCCTCACAGCTCCCCAGGGTCTGACAGTGCCGATGGTCTCACGGCCCCACCCTCCCCTCGACAGCACACCTACGTGCTAGCCAGAACCTTCCGGAGACACAGTACTTCCCGCAGACATCACCGCCAATGTCAAGTGTTCGGGTTGGAAGGGGGGTTGCGTGGCTGAGTGGGGGGTGGGCTGCAGCAAGTCATGGCTTTGGGTCCTTTCTCTTCCTAGCTCATCTCCATAATGCCCAAGGAGGGTAGCC
>NW_006490031.1:0-878 GCF_000325575.1 Pteropus alecto | reverse complement strand
ATTCATTCATTCATTCATTCATTCAATGAGCATTTATTAAGCGACTCATATGTACCAGGAACTGTACCAGGCACTGGGTGAACACGAGAGCCCACAGTGTCTAGTGGGGAGACGGTGACCCCCAGTGACGGATAATTCTCTGACCTTTGGAGTTAGGAGCGCCCTGCGGACAGAGGAGAGCTGAGAGCGCGGGCTCTAATCTAGTCAAGGCAGGAAGCAGGGAAGGTCTCCTCGAGTAGGTGACACTTAAGTAGACCCTGAAAGGTGAAGACCTCAAGCGCGCGCGGCCAAGTGGGGATGTCACCTGGCGAGGTGGCTGAGGCTTCCCTTCAGGTCTGGCTGCCCCTGACCACCCATGCCCGCCCCGCTGCCTGCCTTCGTGTTTCCAATCCGACTGTCCACGCTCATTTCCTGCTGCCTGGCGCCTTTGCTTTTGCTGTTCCCTCTGTGCAGAATGCCATGCCCCCTGTCCTCCCCAGCCAGCACAGTCACCTTCAAGACGCGGACCCCTCCTCCAGGAAGCCCGCTTGATCCTCCAGTTCAGCATTGTAATCATGCCCCCTTGTCAGGTTTTCATCTGTTCAGGGGTCTGCTGCCTCCGTGGACCCTAACTCCACCCTGGCTCGCTCAGTGTTGGGATGTGACAGGGACTTGCTAAATATTATTAAGCTGAACAGCCTGAATTGAAAAACATGCCCAGGCTGCCTGAAAGTGGTCGCCAGCCCAGCCACTCAGGCTCCCAGCCTGAAGCTGACAGGTCCCCAAGGGCACAGCCGTCCTTCAGACTTGGGCTCTCCCCATTTCCTTAGCTAAATACAAGCCATACAAAGGCAGCCTGTGCATGCGTGCAAGCATGTGCATGCGAGAGTGTGTGTGTG
>NW_006490030.1:0-878 GCF_000325575.1 Pteropus alecto | reverse complement strand
GAATCCTGAGAGAAATTAAATCCCGGTGTTTAAACACGTGAAGTCGCAGCCCCCGCGGTCTCTGTCCCCTTGGTGCTGCTGGCGGCTGTGGCGCCCGTGCAGCCAGCGTTGGCGACGCCTGGAGAGTGGGCCTCGGGGGGCAGGACTCGGCGCCGCCCGCCCCGAGGGGGGCTCGGGAGAGGGGGAGGTGAGCGTGTGGCTGTCCCCAGCACCAGGGTGCTGTCCTTGCCAGTGTGTGTGCGGACGGGTGCTCTGCAGCCAGGCCCCGGTGGGGTGGGGCTCGAATCCCCTGTCTGGGACCTGACAAGCAGTGGCCTCTCTGAGCACCGGTCCCTGTTCCTGTAAGAGGGACATGACGCCAGCACGGGGCAGACGCCGGGTGAGCGTCAGCTCGTGTCCCTCACCCTGAGCGCGGAGGAGACAGGCCAGAGGGCGAAGGCGCTTGGCCAAGGTCACGCAGGTTGTTCACCCCACGGACACTCGTGGGCCCTCGGCGCCTGGCGCCGGGATCTGCCTGGGAGACGGATGCCCAGGTGCCAGGTGACCGGAAAGTGACGACGCCGAGAGGTGGACCATGCACGTGAGGTCCCCAGGGGCCGAGGAGGGGGAGCCCTGCAGGGTGCGTGGGGTCAGCCAGCACAGGTGCTGCCTCTCGCACCCAGGGGGGCTGGCTCCCCCTAGGCCCGACGCGGGACCCACAGCTCTCAGAGTTTGATGCTGAGGCCACATGGCACCGATGCCCTCATGTAGGACAGATCTAATTTTCAAGCCTGTGCCCCACTCGGCATCCGCCCTGCCCCTGACAGGTGACCACTTGCCAGGCAGGGCTCGGAAGCACGGGCGGAGGGCAGCAACTCGGCTGGGCTTCTGGGAAGGGC
>NW_006490029.1:0-878 GCF_000325575.1 Pteropus alecto | reverse complement strand
TTTTTTTTTGGATGGTTTCTATTACTTAGTTGAATTTCTTGTTTTGTTCATGCATTGTTTCTCTAATTCATTTAGTTGCCTGAGTGTTCTCATGGTTCACTTAATATCTTTGAGGATTATTCTGAATTTTTGACATTTCACAGATCTCCATTTCTTTAGGGTCAGTTATTAAAGCTTTAATGTTTCTCTTGGTGTCATGTTACCTGATTTTTTATAAATCTTAGTTCCTTATGTTGGTATTTGTGCATTTGCATAATTTCCTCTTCCAGACTTCATAGGTTTCCTTTGGCAGAGAGTTCTTCACCAGTAAGGTCAGTTTGGGTTTCTGGGTGTGTCTGCTGGTAACATCCTTGGTGTGGTAGGGCTTGCTATCAGGGCCTATTTATGAGTCAGTCTACTGCTTGAGCTCTGAGCTGAGTGGCAGGAGAAATGCTGCTGAGAACCATTGGATAAGACTACTGGTTCTCTGCCCAAGCAAGTTTGCCTGGGTTCTCCAGTCAGAATTACTAGATGGTCAGGACTGGATACTATACTCAGCAGTAGATGGGTCTATGAATTAGCTTCTCTGCCCTGGTGTGGTAGCAGTTTGGGACCCAAGGCATGTACAGCTTATTGACTGGGTGTGCACTAATCAAACAAGGTTGTGCATTAAATTCCCTGGCCAGACAAGGCTACTGGTTTTGTTCTGCAGATGGAGAAAGCTACTGGCTGTGCTCTCTGTTTGAGTTCTAGGTAAGTAGAACTGTTGGATGGGCCTCACAGATTCACATGTGCTCTGGTTAAGTTCCTTGGTTGGGCAGGCTGAAAGCTGTAGTCAGCAATCAGTGGAGTTGCAAATTAGTTTCCCTGTCCAGGCAGTGGGAGAACCAGCTCCACAG
>NW_006490028.1:0-877 GCF_000325575.1 Pteropus alecto | reverse complement strand
TTTCTTAATGCCTTAGCAAATGACCGCACATACATAGTTTATTGCTAGCTGCAATATAATTGGGACAAGTTTAAAGATTTCAGCTGGTTTGACTGGGATTCTCATAACTGGGATATCTCTCCAGTTGAACTGGATTTTCTTTACAGAAAGTGACCACTGAAATGTCAACAGAAAATGTTTTAAATTGGTTGGGTCAGGGTAAAATATACTAGGTGTGATCTTAGTATATCCCTTTGTCATCGAAAGAGTGATTGTCATCTTAATAGCAAAGCAGCCATTTAAAAGAGACTGAGTAATAATTTGGCTTTCAGTTCCAACCTATGGTTTTAGATAAGAAATTAAATCAGATCTTATCATTTAATCCCTCCTTATTCTGCTTTTCAGGTATTGCATATTAAAAATACATAATATTGTTGCTTATCCAATGGTTTTTGTCCATCTCATCATTCTTTTTCAGGTGATCTCTCATATTTTAAGACATAGCACATGTATAACCTCCTCTATGATTCTCCTGACCCTCCCCCATCCTTCCTGCTTCTGTGATTCTAGAGATATTGCAACTTTAATCAAGCTCTTAGTCACAGAAGCAAATCATAAAAATACAGTGTGATGTTTCCTAACACAGACCCAGAGCTCCTTGAGAGAATAGACCTCTTTATATCTCTCTTCCTTCATAGTGAACCATCAATAAAAGTTTTAAAATCAAGAAAGAATCATTCCAATCGAAGACACAAGGTGATGGAAGACAAGATATTGCTTCTGGCATCTGGAACTGAAAATGCCCAATAACCACAATTTCAAAAAGTCAATGTTAGAAATAAAAAGACATCCATATCTGGTTAGATCATCTGTTAATCTGTCAGATAATGGTTTTTTT
>NW_006490027.1:0-877 GCF_000325575.1 Pteropus alecto | reverse complement strand
TTTTTTTTTTCAATTGCACAGTTTAATTGACCCACATAATTCAAACCTAGTTGTTCAAGGTCAACTCCATGTCTGGGAATTCGAGTCTGCGGAGGGCCAACTATAGTTCTACGTAGATTTTTGACTGCCCCTAACACCCTATCCCCTGTATGAAAATATTTTATAATAATATGATAATATATAATATAACTCCCTCCTCTACAACACAATAGAATATACTACCCTCTTCTAGAATGTAAACTTCACGACAGCAGAGTAATCCCCAGCACCGCTAAAATAGAAGCTATCAAATAGAACACATTCAAATAAAGTTTGTTGAATGAATAAATGAATGAGCCCATGGAAAGGAGTTAGCACAGAGTAGGTTCTAATTTATGGCAGCTATCACCATTGTTAAAAGTAAACCTTTCCCCACAACCAACAGCAAGGTCAACACCCACAGCCTACCTGGGAAAGGCTGGGCCCAGGTAAGAAACTGCTTAATGTTGGCAGCATTCCGACACAGACACAACCGTCAGCACTAGTGACAGACATCTGTCAGGGATCTCGCCGAATTCTCTGAAAACCTTTCACAACCTACTCAGTCAGTTGAGTCATCAAGAGGGTGAAATGCTCAACCTAGCTGATTGATGTTCATGACCCACTATCCACCTGAGATCACCTGGCTAGTGACATCATACAGGGTGGGGAACTGGTCAACGACGGCAACTTAAATCCGCTCGACAAGCATGTCCCCCTATACCAGCTGAGGACCTTCCCGAGAATAGAGACACCGACTGCTCCTTTTCTTTGCCTTCCCCATCCCCTCCTCCCTGCCCCAGGGATCTCCAGGCACTAGGTCTGTGGAATGTAGGCCAAGAGTGAGATCTGTATTTAT
>NW_006490026.1:0-877 GCF_000325575.1 Pteropus alecto | reverse complement strand
TTTTTTTGGTGACGTCTTCAGGGTTTTCTATATATAATAATAAATTATCTTTTAAAAAATAATCTTTTAGCTTGATCATGTGTTTTATTTTATTTTGTTATGATTTGCTCTCATCTATTTTATTTTTTTCTCTTCCTTGGATTGATGTTGCTCTTTTTTTAAATAGCTTTTTGAGATAGAGTCTTACTTAATCTTTTATAGCCTTTTTTTAAATAATATTTTTATTTGGCCTTAATAATCCTGTAAATAATCCTGTAAATACTGTTTTTTAAATAAATACTGTTTTATATTGGTTTCCATTCAGATAAAATATTTTCTAATAGTCATTATTTTTTCTTCTATTCTTGAATTATTTCTAGATGACTTTCCCAATTCCCAATTTGTGAGGATTTCTAGTTATAAATTTGTTATTATTTTAAGCTTAATTGCTTGTGGTCTGTATAAATTCAGCTCTTTGACATTTGTTGAGATTTGTTTCATAGCTTAGTAAATGAGCAAATTTTGCATATTTTCCTTGAAATCCTGCAAAGAGTTCAAGTATTGAATGTAATGTTTTATGTATATCTATTAAGTTAATAATGTTAATTGTACCTCTTAGATGTTCTATATATTTTCAAAACCTATTTTTATTATCAAGTACCATGAGAAATGTGTTAAATCTTCTACTCAGAGTGGCTTTTTCCAGTTCTTTTTGTTTCATTAACTTTTCTTTATTTCTATAACTTTTCCATTACTGAAAAATAAAAATTATTAAATTTTCCTGGTGAATGAAAGATTTCATTCTTATATCATAAAACTTTTTATCAGTAATAATGCTTTTTTTTGCTGTCAAGTCTTTTTGATGATAATAAGAGAGCTATGCCAATATTTTATGGTA
>NW_006490025.1:0-876 GCF_000325575.1 Pteropus alecto | reverse complement strand
TAAGTGAACAAATAGAATTGATTATTCGTATTTGAATTAATTATTTTTTCAGAGTAGGAAGAATTGCTATTTAGTCAAACCCACAGTCTTTTTCTGAGAAGCAGTAGAACCCATGACAGCTTTCAGCTCTAAGAAAATATATGTATATGTGTTTTTTGCTGTATTTTTATTTTTGAAACATTATTGTGTATAGTATTAACTCTCAGTTCTTTTTATTTTAAATGTGGTATTAAAATTATACTTACTTTGCAGATCAGCTTTTAAAATTATTTCAGCTGCATATTTCTTTTCCTGGCAGACTGCTCTAATCTCAACGTAGAAGTCAGTAGTAAAATAGAAGCTTTTACTTACCAAAATTCATTTTGTAGGCATGTTTTACATCTGTTTCATTAGCCTGCTAACTATTGCATCAATCCATGATAAGGAAGATAACAAAAGTAGATTCAGACTGTACTTCGTTCCCGCAGTTTTACTCATTTGATTTTTCTTTTTAATTTTAAGCACTTAAAAAGTTCTGTGGTACTACATCCACCTGGGTAAGGAACAGCTGTGCTGTGACAGACAGGCAGCAGGGCCCGCCCCTCGCCCCAGGCTCCTCCTTTTGGCCCTTTCCCCAGGGTGGTTCCCTCTGCTCTGGTTTAGAAGTTTCTGACTTTGAGATTTTTGTTTGCTGTTGCCATGTCAACATCACCATCACCTCTAGCTGTAACAGGTGAGGATTTAGGTAAGCCCGTCTCCTACTTTCCTCTGTTCCTTTCAGTATGGTTAATATTGCTATTCTACTTTACCTTGAAATAATTCTTATTTTAACCTAAGATAACCTTTCACACTTTTTGTTTGCTTTTGTTCTATCAGCTTCAGATAATACCTCCTGCC
>NW_006490024.1:0-876 GCF_000325575.1 Pteropus alecto | reverse complement strand
CCACTTCCTCCCCCGCCCTCCTCTCCAAAATGTGCAAAATACACAGATTTGGCTGAAGCGACTATGGGGACGCTGGGGCCACCAAAGCAGGAGCTCAGACCTGACACCTGCGGGAGGTGAGTGGCCAGGGAGGTGAAGAGCACCCAGCGAAGCAGAGTGGACGCCGCACTAACACGGGTACGCGCTCGCGCACGCGCGCATACGCACGCACACGCGTGCACACATCAGTGGGCAGCGATGCACATACGCGCACACCGAGGCGCACGTACACCTGTGCACGCAGTCAAGTGCACACACGTGCGTGTCCTTCCTCCCTTCCTCTCTCCCTCATTCCCCATAAAGTACCCGGGCGCGGTGTATTGCCTGGCCTGTGGCCGCGCTCCGGCCGCTCCCGGGGCCCCTGGCGCAGCGGACACAGCGGTCCAGCCCTCCAGATGGACCAGCTGCAACCAGACCCCCAGCAGACTCCCAGCAGCCCCCGCACAGGCGCCTGAGGCAAGGCCAGTGGAGGGCAGCCGAGATCCCGAGGCCGGAGCGCACCTCCAGCCTCCGGCAGACGACTGCGCAGAAGACTGAGCTTCTCCAACTCCCCCACCCCGCTCCCATCACTTCATAAGCCCGGGGGACGCGCATTCGTGTATACTTAGATTCACGTGTTCCCCAGATGGTCTGGGCAACCCAGTCCTTTACGAATCTCCCCCACGGGGCGGGAGAGCGACCCCAAAGTGGTCCAGGCCTGTCTGGCCTCACTCTGGCCAGCGGCAGGTGGCAGGTGGCAGGTGGCTGCGCCTCTGGCTGCGCAGGTCCGGCCCCGAGGTGGGGTCAGTGGGCCAACGGCTGGTCGGGCGGGTGACAGGCGAGAGGCCCACCCTGCTC
>NW_006490023.1:0-876 GCF_000325575.1 Pteropus alecto | reverse complement strand
AAAAAAAAAGTGAAATACCAGCATTAGGAATTTATGATGGTTGTCACAACAAACTCTGCATCCATTAAAAAGATATAAAGAGGATCTTAGGAATAAATTTTATGTCAATAAATTAAACAACTTGGATAAAATGGACAAATTCCTTGACAATACTACCTAGGAAATGGACACGAAATAAAGATGTAATCTGAATTATCCTGTACCTATTTATAAATTGGAATTCATTATCTAGAAGCTTATCATGAAGAAAACTGTAGGCCCAGGCAGTTTTGATGCGGGATGGGGTGAATCTCCCGAAGCAGGGACTGAAGCCCTACACCCGCCTAGAGAGAGTCCTCGACTCCTCACACTCATGCCTCTTTCCTATATTATTCCCCCCTCAGGGATTTTATTTTCCCACATTCTCAAGGGGACGTTGAGGGATGAAAGTCTGTCTTCTGAAACTTCTTCAAAGTTGAGATAGGGCTGTCGTGCCTGCCCTTTGGGAATAAGGGCTGCTGGATAGGGGGCTTGGTTTTTACCACAGGTTGGGGTGTTTCATCTGCTAGATTGTTTCCCTTGAGTACATCTGAATCCCGCTTCTGGCGCTCCCTTCAGTGAATGACCGCTATGTCTCAAGGTCCATTCACTGCTTCTAAGAGCTGTAAAATTTTAGCTTTGTGTTCAATTGGGGCGCTCTTTGCAGTAAGGAGGCCTCATTTTTCCAAATGGCAATGTGTGCATGGAGTGCTATAAATCCATATTTAGTCTGAGTCCTTTTTCCAATTGTAATGCCCTAATAAAGGCAATAAGTTCTTTTTGAGCAGAGGTGTTAGCTGGTAAAGCATTAACCTCAGTGACACCTGATAAGCTTACAATAGCATATCCAGCCTTCCT
>NW_006490022.1:0-877 GCF_000325575.1 Pteropus alecto | reverse complement strand
GACAGCAATGCCGTACAGGAAGGAAAATGACCAGAACTCGACAACTGACTGTATCAAAATAGCGGGGCAGGTCTAATCACTCCAAAATTTTAGACTAGGTATGCAGACAGAAAGTGGTGCCAAGACAAGCAGCTGAGACGTGTAGCTGTTTTAAAAGGAAAGCTGGTTGTTTTTGGATAAACTAAAATGGCTGAGGTCGTTAGGAAACACACCTAATATCTGGACATAGGAATCAGGAGTTTCTGTATCATTTTAAAACCAAAACGGAGTTGTCTCAGTGTAGAGTGGAAAAGGGGAAGGGACAGAAAAACAAGACATACATACTAAACTGGTTATAAAGAAAGTTAGATGGAACCACAGAAAATTCTGCCAGTTGTAGAACGTGGAAAACAATAGGAGGAATGACACGAAGAAAGGAAATACTGGAAAAGATCTGCTTGGGAACTGAGAAGGTCAAAAGCTCAGTTTGGGACGTTCGGTTGCAGATGCCGTTCAAGTATATGTGAATAAACATCAGATAGGTTTTTAGATATCGAAGTCTGAAATTCAGAAAATGTCTGAGTGCCATAAAGGGAATCATCGTCCACTAAGTGGTGATGAAGCATGAATAAGGTCAGCGAAGGAGTCTTATGAGCGGAAGAATCAAGGATAAAGCCATATTCCACATTTGATAGTTCAGTAAGAATAAGCCTATAAAGCAAGCAGCCAAAGTAGGAAAATATACGAGAGCATTTCACTCGGGGAAGCCATAGAAAGAGTAATTTGAGAAAGAGTAACAAATATTGCTAAAGACAAGTAAAAAAGTTCATTGGAAAGAGCAGAAATTCATTGGCTGGAGAGACAGAGAGAGAGACAGACAGACACACACACACACACA
>NW_006490021.1:0-876 GCF_000325575.1 Pteropus alecto | reverse complement strand
CAAAGGCCCCATCTCCAAATACCATCACATCTGGAGTTAAGACTTCAACATATGAAAATGGGGAGAGGACACAACTTAGTCCATAGCAGGGGTTTTACCTGACCTTGTGGTTGCAATATGAGAAAGGACCCCAGAATTATACCCTGTCCTCTGGATGTGTGCTGTTCTCTGCTGTGAAGTATCTAGTATTTTCTAGTCCCTAGACCAGTAGCCACTGAAATGTGACTGAACCATCTGGCCTTCTGGGATGATATGCTGGCACCTGGCACTAGACTCTGGCATGTGGCTACCTCCTTTGGTTCTACCCTGGACCTCCACTGGCCTATGGGAATCTCTCAGAAGCTCCCCATCCAGCAGGCTCCCAAGGACTCAGGAACCTCCTAGGGTACGCCTGGCCGTGGGGAGGTAAGAACATCTCGCTTCCCAATGCAACACGTTCATTCACGCGCTTTCCTGAAGCAGACTCCATCCTAGGGGTGTGGAGGGTCCCAGCCTATACCCCGGGAAGCACGACACTGGCATTGACATTCTCATGGGTCTCTATCCCCTCCTAATGTTTCTATGATCCCCGAAGGGGGAAGAAACAAGGACTCTGGCATCCTCCGTTTTTGTCTTCTTCCCGCATTCCAAAATCCTTATTGCTCCTGCAGGGCTCTCACGTAGAGAACAGTTGGCACAGCAGGCCTGACTGCTCCCCTGAAAGAGGCCTGTTTGCAAGGTTAGCCCATGGGAACTTCAATTTGGGGAAGATTCCCACCATTAACTGGTAAGACTGGCTCACTATGCCTACATTGTTTGTACAAACTGCATGGTTTATGCTAAATATCTGCTTTTCTTCTGGAGTCTGGAATTTGGGTATGTACCAGGCAGAGAGGG
>NW_006490020.1:0-877 GCF_000325575.1 Pteropus alecto | reverse complement strand
ACTCCTTCAGGTCCATAAGCTCAGCGGCATGTTCTTCCGTCCTACGGCCTTATCTGCCATTGCTAAGCCAGTGACGTCCTCATGCACGTCTCTAGTTCACATCCCAGAGGACTCTCTCAAAACTCCTGTCTCAGGAGCCCACCCCTCCACTTGACTTCTTCCCGGGGGTCTAGGGGATGCCCAGAGTCTCGCTGCACCGTGCCGGTGGCCACCCCACCGCCCTCCCTGCTCCTGCCCTCACCCGCTGCAGCTTATTCTCAACTCCGAAGCCACAGTGACCTGCCACCAGGTTGGTCAGAGTGCACCAGGCCTGCTCAGCGCCCTCGCATGGCTCCCCACCTCACTCGACTAAAAGCCGGAGTCCTGGAAAGGCCCTGAAGGCCCCCAGGACCAAGCGGCTTCTTCTCTGACTTCCGCTCTCACCGGCGCCCCCTGCCCTGCTCAGTGCAGGCCTCCCCGCCCCCCGCCCCCTGCTGCCCCCATCTTCACACTGGCTGCCCGCTCTGCTGTCCCCGACAACTCCTTGAAGCCTTCATCCGGCTCTTCCTCCGCTGAGGTGACCCCGACATTCCCAGGGCAAACACATCCCGCCTCCCCCTTCCTCTTCGCCGCCGCCAGGCACACTGCATCTATGAGCCCCGTGGGCGTCCCTCTGTCCTGCTCGCCTGCTTGTCTTCTCCCGTGACGGCCGATGCTCCACGGCGGACATTTTGGTCCCTTTCGGATGGTGATGCATCCTGAGTGCTTGGCACATGGTCGGGGCCAGCCGCGCTTGTGGAAAGAAGGGATGGATTTGAAGAGCGACAGGAATCCCCTGTGAAGCCCTGAATGGACGCCACCTAAGGGAGCGGGGGCCAGATGATTCAGAAATTCCTCT
>NW_006490019.1:0-876 GCF_000325575.1 Pteropus alecto | reverse complement strand
CATCCATCCATCCATCCATCTATTCATTCAACAAGTAGTTACTGAGCCCTTAGTCTGCATCAGGTCCAGCGCTAGGAGCTCGATGATTATGACTGGGGGGCAAAGTACTTTAACTTTCTGTGCCCCAGTTATTTTAGCTGTGAAAAGGCGTAATGATGCTTATCTTGCAGGGTTTTTGAGACGGTGCATAAAAATCTTTTAGCTTAGAGCCTGGCACAGACAGAGCAGGCCCTCGATAGGCTGAAGTTATTGTTATTAAACTAAAGCAGATGACATGTTTTCTGCCTTCAAATATCTAAGGATACGTGTTATGGTGCAGGTGCCCAAATCCTGGCTCCGCCACTTACTGAGTGACCTTAGACAGTATTGTCATCTTTGTGGGCCTCAGTTTTCCCATTTGAAAAATTGTGGCCACAATTCCTACCCCCATGGGCCTGGTTTTGAGGTGTGTGTGAACAAACCAGCAAGCACTTGGCACATAGTAGGTGCTTCTCCATACACGTAAGTTCCTTTCCTCTTCTCCCACTGTCATGACACATGGGGGGATTGTAAACCCATATTTAGCCTCCTTTCCTTTCACAGGTGAGCAAATGGAGGCCAGAGGCATTGCTAGACAGCAACCACCAACTACCATCTCCAGAGAGATGGTCTTTCTCCCTCGGGATGGTGAAGAGCTCAGGGCAGAGACATAAGGAGGCAGCTTTGGTCTTGGATGAAGGGCCGTTTATTCCTTCTGTTGAGATCGGGGACCCTGCTCTTCAAACCAGGGTTCCCAACTTCACGGTGACCTACATCCTGAGAACACCCCAAGCACCTTATTGTGATAGGAGTCAGTGGCTCAGTGTTTGCAATGATCTCTATATTTGTTCCATTTGG
>NW_006490018.1:0-876 GCF_000325575.1 Pteropus alecto | reverse complement strand
GTTCACCAAAAATAGTGATCAGTTTGGAATGCAGACATTGTGATAACAACAAAAACTCTAAGTCTGTTCTCCCTTTGCTCACCCACTACGAGCCTGAAACTTCCTGTGAAGAACTGGCAGAACTCTGTGGGTTGGCACAGTCAATAGTAAGCACCTATCTACATAACCAGCTTTCGTCTGAGAAGGCTGTGTTGATCACTGTCAGACCAAAAGATCACATTCTCATCAGTTCTGCCTCATATCACTGGGTATTTGATTGACTTGATGAGTTAGCCTGATTTCGAGGTGGAGATACTTTAAGATAAGAAAAAAGTCCATTTTAATAGCAAAATTGGCCAGCACATACCTTACTGTCTGCCACGTTAAAGTGAGTCTCGGAGCAGTCAGTGGGTTTCTATAACTGACCTGGTGTCATTAGATGGTGAGAAACCAAGATTTCAAAATGACCAGACATTGAAAATTCTCTAACTTTGCACAGAAGGATATTGGGGCTCTGTGATTTGAGTGAATTCTGAAGCTTCGGAGCATCACCAGATTTGGTGAGGTTCTGTTCTTATAAACTCTCATTCCAAATCTACTCATCACAGCCCAAATAGAAACCTAAATTTCATCACTGTTAGTGCTTACATGTGTTAGCATCTGTTTTACCCTTTACACCGTGACGTTTACCATGGAAAGAACTGTGTTTGCTCAGTTTCACCTTTTCTCTCTCTCTCCATCTAGCATGTTGCCTCTGGTCAAAATGGGTTACACGCACAATAAGCTGAGGGCTAGAACCCAACTCTTGGACTCTGAATCTCGTGCCTGGACCATACTAGATGCTTTTAGCACACACACGCACAAATCATTTCCCTCCCTAAAGGCATTACTTTATTT
>NW_006490017.1:0-876 GCF_000325575.1 Pteropus alecto | reverse complement strand
GAAAAGAAAAGAAAAGCAGTACATCCTGAGAATAGTTTCTAAAAAGCCATTATCTATAGGGAAAAGCAGAAAGTCACTCTATTGAAATGAAAGATCATATTTTCTAATACCAGAAGTCCACACAGTCCAGAATATTTTGAAGAAACTTCCTCAGTATATTGCTAGAATGGAGTCTCTCCATTCTTGTGTGAGGTACACCTGTTAGCATAAAACAAATTTTCTAGATCTCTACCTGAAAGTAGCCATCCTTGTATATAGTTATCATTTGATTGATCTGGTTCATAGGGAATACTGGGGTAGGAATTACTGTCATATTTAGAATCACCACCAAGATAAGACTTGTTGCCATGTTCCCTACTCATCAGGAAAAAAAATCTCTGAGTGAATCTGACACAGATCATGCTCAGTGGGGTCACTCATTAAATAAAGGATTAATTAAATTTAATTATAATTGACTATGAAAAAATAGACACTAAAAATGATAATGATTTTTAAAAGTTAATATTTTGAGCATTTCTATGTACCAGATACTGAACAAAGACCTTCACATTCATTACCTTATGCAATTCACAATTTAACCTTATGACATAAGTACTACTTCTATTCCTAAGTGAGGAGCCTGAGCTCTTACAGCTTAAATTAAATTTACCCAAATCAAAGAGCCAATTAGTTGGAATTCAAACTCATGGCTCTTTGTGCATTTTGTCTCCATATTTCAGATCCAGAATTTTTAATTAATTAAGATTTGGAAATATGGAGAATAGTGCCTTCCATAATTCTTGGTCTATATATCTTTAACTCATCTCCAGAATAGGTCTTCTTCATAGCAGAGTCCCTGGCTTAAGTGTCATAATACAGATCTGTGGGAGGGCAAGG
>NW_006490016.1:0-876 GCF_000325575.1 Pteropus alecto | reverse complement strand
TTAAAATAAAATTGAAAGAAAAAAAAAAACCACACACATGTAAAAACCCTCATTAAAAAAGTTTTTTTATTTGTGACCCTTATAAATCATCGCTCATGACGTCCAGTCTAAAAACATCATAGTTTGAAAACACTCGACTCGAAAGTTCATGTCTCTGTCGTATGTATAGTTTATCATCATTCTTACGAATTTCCTTTCCTCTCTTATTCTCTAAACCCCTCAATCTCAAGGACCCTTATCTTGTTTCCCAGCCTCCCCTCCAGACACAACACTCACTTCATCTCGGCCACCCAGACACGGCCACCTTGGCATCTGGGCTACCTCGTCCATTCCCGCCTCCGCCATGCACACTCCGAACCTCCCTCCCCACGTCCGTTTCTCACATGGCTCCAGGGGTGGACCACTTGCGAGCTTAGCTCTCATTCTGCCTGGCTGCTTCTCTAGAGAGAACGTTCTCATTCATTGTGTTTCTTCCTTTAAAACTCTAAGAAGGAGAAATGAGTGAGGTAGATGGCCCCCTGATGCTCTGTGGTGGTCAGGGGGAGGGTGGGCTGCGGAATATCAACACAGTAATTTATGGTGTTGTTTTGTGACTCGATCACGCATTCGGATTAAGTCCAGAGAGAGACCACATTCATAAATATGAATGATACTACAATTCTAACTGTGATGTCCTTAAGTATTTACTTTTTCCATGACTCTTTTTCTAGCCTGAGACGAGTCATGTAATGCAAGCTGCCATGTCCTGCCTTATGCCATTCGCGATCATGATCACCAGATTATTTGATTAATTTCATAAGATACGACAGTCGACGCAATGGGCTGTGGTTATAGTCAGGGTCCAGTACACAACCTAGAGTCGACATCCACCTGCCA
>NW_006490015.1:0-876 GCF_000325575.1 Pteropus alecto | reverse complement strand
TTTCAGCTGCCAATGTTTGTTTTGAGCAGTCAGCTCTTAGTGTAATATTCCTGTATTTGTCGGCCATTTGTCTGTTCTCTCTGGCTTCTTTGAAGAGAAGCCCTTCATCTCTGGTGTTTTGCCTTATTCCTATCATCTGTATAAGTATATGTTTATTTTTATTATGCTGCTTGGGATTTATTGGACTTTTTGAACCTAGAAATTGATTTTTTTTCATCAGTTCTAGAAGTTTCCCAGTCATTCTCTTTTTAAATATTGTAGCTCCTCTATTCATTAATTCTTCTCCTTCTGGACCTCAGATTAGATGTATATTAAAACTTTGGTCTTTGTTCTCCATGTCTCTAAATCTTTTTATACTAGTTCCTATTTTTGCATCTCTGTGCTGCATTATGGATAATTTCTTTACATTATATTTCATTTCACTGATTCTTCTGCTGTGTCTAATATGCAGTTAAATTCATCCACCGAGTTCTTTAATTCCATTATTTCTAGAAATTCTATATTTGTTTTTTTTCTGCAAATATTCTTGATTATTTTATAGTCTTTTTTTTTCATTTATTCTCTTTAAATTTAAGGTACATTATACATACTTACATTTTGTATACTATGCATAACATTTCCAATATTCTAAGTCTGTGTTTGATTCTGCAGCCTTTTGTTTCTGAAGACTCTAACACATGGTACATTTTTCTTTCAGTGTTTTGTGAGCTCCTATATATATTTTAACTTTCAATGTGAGAATATTTTCAGATATAGTTTGAAGGCAGTCTCTCAGAGAAGTTTTGCGTTTACCAGGCGCTTATGATCCACTTGCATTAAACTGAATTCTTATTTTGAAGCTTTTGTAACTACCTAGGTAGTAGAAATTAAGTCAGC
>NW_006490014.1:0-874 GCF_000325575.1 Pteropus alecto | reverse complement strand
CCCCCCGGTCTCTCTCCTTCAAGTTACAACTTGGACAGCTATAATTCAACAAAGGGTTTCCTGCTCAACACACAAACCATGTCTGAGAGATCCATGGATAGAGACATCTGAAGGTGGGCATATCAGAGCAAACAAAGGGGACCGGGTGGGGTCGGGGTAAGACAGAGATGCACCTGCAGATGCAGTCTGGTGCTCACAGTGGTAATAGCAGAGAAAGGTCAGAATGCAACACCCAGTGGTCAAAACATAAGCACAGAGACAGCAATCGGACCTGGGTGACTGGCACACATTGAGGCTGAGCCCAGGGTCAGGAGCAGAGAATTGGTGCAAAGGGTGGCAGTGTTCTACGACCTGCCATCACCAGACAAAGGATTCCATAGAGGTAGGAACCCGCCCACCCTGTCCTTCTATGGCTCACCCAGCAGTAAAATCCTCACTCGGCATATCGGGAAAGGGCTGAAAAAACTTTCCATCCTAAGTGATCTGTATTCATTATGGCTAAACCAACTAGAAAAAGCAGAGTCACATACCTGTGAACCCATTTTCCCCACCCTCCCCCGCTCATAACCTGGTAGAAGCAGCTGAGTCAACTCAGTGTGACTCTGCTGGGAGCTTCTGACTACAGAAGTGGGTGCTGGGAACACACAAGCTGGGAGACCCATAGCAAGCTACATCTCACCACGGGGACGGGGGGGCGGGGGCCGAGACTGAGAAACTAGGGTTGTAACGGTGATGCCCACCTCCTCAGAGAATAAGGGGCATTTTCCACTGCCGTGGTAATACCATCCCACAGGGAACCAGGAAGCCCCGGTAGTGCTGGTAAGAGAACACAAAAATGTGCACTTCAGCACCACCTACTGGAAAATGACAACAA
>NW_006490013.1:0-876 GCF_000325575.1 Pteropus alecto | reverse complement strand
AGCAACCTGGAGCCCTATTTTATGACTAGGTGTCTGTGAGTCTGTCGCCTTGCCTGATTGTAGCCTTTGAGGGGAGGGCTGCACCTGTCTTGTTTGTCGCCTCATGCTCAGCACAGAGCACCACACCTGGCACCTCACCACAGGGGCACACCGCAGGGAGACCTGTGAGGACACCCTGCTGACGGCTCCCACGGGCCAGTGTTCTTCCCATAGGTCTCCCACTCAGCACCTGTCATGGCCTGGAAACCCAGAGTCACTGCCCGAGGGTCACATTCCGCATCCCACCTGCTTTGCCATTTGAAAAGTCCTTGTCATGTCCAGGACCCCCGAGGGTGTCTCTGATGTAGCTTTGGCTTCCCTCTTCCCTAGACAGCTGTCATTTGGTTAACTGACCATGTGAGAAAAATCAGCACTAGTTTCCACTTCAGAGAAAGGATGAAAAGCCCCTTGGACATCCATGGGACCAGGCCTACATTCACATCTAATGTGATCCCTCCACCTGGAGAGCTGGAATCTTCTGGAACTCTCTGGAACCTTATACAGGCTGTTGAGCTGTTGGCACGGAACTCAGTAATAAGTTTGCTCAGTTCATGCAGTCTTCACCTACTCATCAGAAATTGTTGTAGGCATAAATAATTTGACTAGAAATGGATATCTTTAATAAAAACAATCCAGTTTATGGAATTGTTTCAGTTAATTTTCATTAGCTTTATTTTTTTTCATTCCCAGATTATCTGGTAATAAACTGCTGATGTATAATTCATTGTAAATGTCATAAGATTTTGAGTCCAGCTGATTTCGATGACCACGAAGAACATTTTAAAGTAGTTTCGTGATTTTCACAACACAATCGATTTTATAAGGAAAAAAAAAAAA
>NW_006490012.1:0-876 GCF_000325575.1 Pteropus alecto | reverse complement strand
GTTTTATGGAAGCTCTTTATATATATGGTATAATGTAATATAATTATATTACATTAATATAATTTTAAACAAGAGAAATAGGAGGTGATGAGAAAAAGGTGATTCTCTCCTGGCCTCTTAGAAGTTGTGAGGTCACCAACAGGTGACCAGCTGGGGCTACAAGAAGAACAAGAATCCTGTGGACTGGACAAAACAGGGCTTTCCAGGGGCAGGCTCTCCTGGAGGTTTATTTTGTTTGGTTCTGTTCTGTTTTAGTCATTTTTATTGCAGTGTCACATACATAAAGAACACAAATTGTAAGTTGTTCAGCTGATAGATTTCTCCCAAAGTTGAACAGGAAAAAGTAGCATAAAAACCTCAGAAGTTCCCTCCTACACATGCTATCCTAACTTCTAACATCATGGATTAGTTTGCTGGGTTTTAAACTTTACCTACATAAAGGAATCATTCATTGCAGGGCTAGCTTCTTCTATTCAACATCATGTATATAAGATTTATCGACGTTATTGCAGCAAGTTGTAGTGCTTTTATTCTCATTGTGTATAGTAATTCACTACTTGAAAAAGCTATCATTTATCCATTCTGTGTAGATGGACATTTGGATAGTCTGGGGTTATTCAAAATCATTCTTGTTCTTTCTTTTGGTGAATATAGATATGCATTTCTGTTGGGTATACTTAAGAGTAGAATGGCTGGGTCATAGGATATGTATATTCGGTTTTAATAAATATTGACAAAGAAGTTTCCCACAGTATTGATACCTATTTACAGTGTATATGTATACCAGCAACTCTATCATTAAGCTGCTGGTATTTAATATTATTAAAACAATAAAAATCTGGGGGGGGGGATTTAAATCATTTCGATTTAATTAAT
>NW_006490011.1:0-875 GCF_000325575.1 Pteropus alecto | reverse complement strand
TGTGGACAGATTGCAAAGGGATTTGGGGATGTTTGGCTCAGAGCCACGGGCCTGGGAGGAGCACGAGGGTCCACCCCCAGCCCAGGCACACCCTCTGGGCAGGTGCCTCCTCCTCCCTGGCCTCAGACTGCCCCCCGAGGTAGGTGGACGGCATCACCTCTCGGTTCCTCCCAGCTAAAAAGTTCTCTGTTCCAAATCCATCCATCAAACACTATTTTGAAGGCTTCGGAGTGAAGCCTGGGTGTTTTACATTATCCCACACACCTAGCTCACACCTTCCGGAGTGAGAAAGTCTCTTGACTGGCATGTCAAATGGACACATTTCTGGATGAGAGGGGTTCTGCCTGTAAGTGGCTTTGTCCAAGGTCACCTCCACGTCTTGCAGGTTTGTTTGCTCCTCATGACAAGATGCACAATGAGTAATAAAATCTAGCCCGTGGCCTCTGTATTACCCAGAAGTCACCTCACTTCTTTGAAGTGGCGGGGGCCAGCACAGAGAGAGAGGGTTCAAGGAACAGGGCCGTCAGTGACTCTCAGAGGATGGGGGAAAAGCCCATGGGCTCAGAAAAAGAACCCTAAGTAAGTTATGCAACGAAGCAGGAGCATAGTTGCTGTCACGAAGCCATTCTCCTGCTCCCCACTTGGACCGCTGAGGAAATTTCTAGTTAAGGCTCATTTGCCCTTTTATTGAAGACACGGTATCTGAAGGACACACTGTCTTTGGACATGCTGCCCAGCAGGCACAGCCCTCCGATATTCAGGGGCTCGTCTGCATTTCCCAGCCTTCCTTGCCATTAGGTCGGGTCACATGACTAGCTCTGGCCAATAGCTTGTGAGTACAGGTGTGTCACTCATGGGCTGAGGCAGGTAAGAGC
>NW_006490010.1:0-875 GCF_000325575.1 Pteropus alecto | reverse complement strand
TTAAAGGATTTAAGAGTCTATGGTAGAAAATTCCACTGTTCCTCACTCCTCTTAGCCACAGCTTGTGCCCAGATTGTACAAAGTGAGTGCTTAATACATGTTTATTGAATTAGGTCATATTGAATATATGAAACATATAGATTCAGATAATTACTTGACATGTTGAATCTAAATGGAGGAAGAACTTTTAAATGGAAATTAGTTCAATTCTGACCTTAGGTTAGTTGCCTTTATAGCTCAGGTATTTTAAGCTGGTTACTTAGTTTCTCTGAGTTTGAGTAGAAATAGTAATTACTTTAGCCAGTTTTTAAGAGGCTCCTTCGAAATAACATATGTGAAAACCCATTAGAGCTAGAGAATTATATCATTGTAAGATACTCTTATTGATTAGTACAAAATTTAGATACTATGAGACCTCAGAGAATAAAACTCTTCTTGAAGGCTCAGGAAATGAGAAGATTTCATGAATGACAGAATACATAAGTTGAACTTTGGAGAACAGAAAATGTTTACTCAGACAGGAAGAACACTGCAGAAGGAGAGCATTGTGGGAACAAGGGTTCAGAGTAGAACGAATATAGCATGTAAGGGGCACAGTGTCATGGAATCTGAGAATATCAGAGCTGGAAAGGATCTTGGAAATTGTCTAGCCCAACTACTTCATTTAGGAGTTAAAAAAACTAAAGTCCTGATAGAGTCAGTGCTTTGACCAAGATGAAAGAAAACAGCTAGTAAGTGGCTGAGCCAAGCATTCCAATTATTATTATTTTTCCTCCTGTGAAATCTTCCTCTTAGTGGTAAGATCTAGCTGATTGGAGCTGAGGAAGTAAGATTGATTAAACAAGGTAAGAGCAATTGATTAAAAAAAAAAAAAA
>NW_006490009.1:0-876 GCF_000325575.1 Pteropus alecto | reverse complement strand
CCGCGGCGGCGCGGTGGCCGTGCTGGGCGTGCCCGGCGCGGTCCCCCGGCGTGGCGACGCGAGAGCGCAGTGCGCTCGGGACTTTCCAATTAGTCAGCTGGACCCCAACCAAGGCTGCTGCAGGCTGGCCGGTTCGGCTTCCCTGTGCGTGTGTGCGCGCGTGTGCATGTGTGTGCACGCCTGTGTGCACCTGCGCGTGCGGAAGGGTGATTTTTAGGATCACCCTCTGCCCTCCGGCAAGACAGTGTCTGGTTTTAACGACTCAGAAAGTCCCTAGAAATCCACGACTCACACCCACAGTCAGGAGGGTCTGCGGACTCACCCGCCGCTATGGGTGCGTTATTTAAGAAGCATGTTCGCACACGCGTGTGGCATGCCCCCTGTGCCACCAGCTCCCGTCCTTAGGGAATGCAACATAACACGAGCCCGAGAGCCTCCAAGACCTAATGAGAGGCCTGATCGTGAAATAGTGAGGTGTTGGTGTTTTCTGCAGCTGTGTGAAGGGACTTGACTTTGAACTGGCTTTGCTAGACCTGGACACTTGGCCGTTTGTCACCTGGCCAGGGTCTGCTGATGGGCCGCTGTGCCTGGGAACAACGGCGGGGATTTGGGCTGGGTCACTGTCGCAGAGAAGTCCTCACCGGATCCCCCGCAGCCCTCTCCCCGACGCTGTGCTGGGTTAAGAGAAGCCTTAGAACCTGGCTCAGGGGGAGTTTGCTAAGACAGGCTCGTTTGGCAGATACGAGATTAGGATCCAGATCTGATTCAGGGGCTAGTGGCGTTTTTTGGACACTTATTTATGCAAAATCCCTGGGAACAGCAAAGCAAAGAAAACCCCTGAGGATGCTGTGGTGGATCCGCCCTGGGTGCCAAGGA
>NW_006490008.1:0-875 GCF_000325575.1 Pteropus alecto | reverse complement strand
TACATCCTCCCACAGCGAGTTCTCTGGCCTTTTATTTGGTGATCACATCCTTCTGCTGGTGACATTCATATTTTAAATACCCTCCTTCCAAGCCTTCTTGCTCCTGCTTTGCTACCTGTGTCCTGTGTATATCATTTTTATGTGTCTACCTCAGTCAAGAACAAGACTCTCAGTTATAAAATATACTTAATCACAATGATAGAGGCATTTGCAAATTACACAAGTCTACTGTCTTTTAATTAAGTACTAATTTTTTCACCATGTAATTAATTCACTTTCTACTTGGCATATGTATTGTAATTACAACTGACTCATTACCCCCAAACATGTAGTTAGTTTTTAAAAACATCAAGGAAAGGGCAACTCCTTAATGGCTTTTAGTTCCCAGTTTAGCAACCAGCATAATGAAACGCTACTCAGCTGCTGTATTTCCCTTTTGTGTGAGCAGCTGCCAGGAACTCAGCTTGAATCTCCCTGAGAGGTGCCTTAAGGTTTCTTCGTCATCATGAGGAAACTGAGGCCTGGAGAGGTTAAGTGCCCTAATAACCACTCAGCTAGTTAGTGACAGAGCTGATCACTGTCTCTGGGGGTTGTGGAGACACCTCCTCCCCTCCCCCCGCCCCTGCCCCCTGCTGGTGTACGTGGGGGAAGGAATTCTGGGTTGACTTGGCAGAGGAAATTGACTCAAATAGTAAAGACCCTTCTCCCAGGGTCTCCTCAGCTTCATCTGGTTTGCCGTCCTGATGCTTCACCCAAGAGTTCTTTAAGACTTCAACTGTGCCGCTAAGTGAGGGCTGGTCTTCCAACTCGGTGGCTCTTGAGAAGAGATGGATGAAGACAAGTGGAAACTCATGCAGGCTATAAGTATTCTTTAA
>NW_006490007.1:0-875 GCF_000325575.1 Pteropus alecto | reverse complement strand
CTTTCTGTGCCTAAGGCCCCGCAGGGTGAGGCCCAAACTCCAGGGCCATCACAGGCCAACCTGACCTGTCAGGACCAAGTGTGCTGCCCTGTCCTCCATGACTGCTGTCCCTCTGGCCTGGTGCCTGGGCCTCAACATGGCAGTGCATATGTGGAAAGTCTTCTCTGTTTCTGTCACTGAAGTTCACCCCCACCTTTGGGATCTACCCAAAGGCAGGTCCCTCTCTGCGACACAAGCCTGACATGGAGGCCACCCCAGGCCCCGTCAGCTGCTCTGTGCACCTGAGTCACCTCCCTCCTCTGACCAGACACTCTCAGAGGTCTGGGCACTATTCAGCCCCCACCTAGGCCACTGCCTTACCAAGGACAGGGGGACCATGCTGGGCGCCCAGGGTCAGGACCATGGCCAGCTCATAGGACCTGGGATCCAGACACAGGTCTCCTGGCTCCCAGCTGGAGCTCCGTCTACCCAAGGAGGCTCCTCGCCTGCTCATGAAGGCCAGGCCGGGTCAGATGGCTGGTCGGGGGACTCAGCTGCACGAGCAAAGCCTACGGGGTAAATGGGGACGTAAGCTGCTACGTGACGGCGTCTCATTTGTCACAACAGTGTTGACCAAGTACGTCCTCTGTGGCCCAAAGAGAAGTCAGCCTCATGGAAAGGATAAGTGGCAGAAGGCGAAGACGGATGCCCACTGTCCGTAGGTTACGTGGCTGTTTACAGAAAGGGGGCACGTAACGACTCATTCAAGACACAGGGTCTTAATTACGAAATTGACCGCCTGCTCCGGAAGGCACAGCACAGGGTGAGTTTGGGCCTCACCCTGCGGGGCCTTAGGGACAGAGAAAGAAGCGGCTGTCCTAATGTCCCACAACCCA
>NW_006490006.1:0-875 GCF_000325575.1 Pteropus alecto | reverse complement strand
CCTCCTTTTCTCCTTTGTTCTGTTTGCCCTCTGGTAGTCTTCTACCTGGATTCCGCCCCCTCCTAGGACCTTCACAATTGTGTTGGCTTTTGAACCCCGTCTCTTCACTCACCCTTAGCTGCATGCTCTGTGTCCTGGAGCTGAACCCTCCCCTCCCAAGCCCAGGACAAGCCAACATATATCTGGATAAGGAATGTACACATTAAGAGCCTACTTGCTAATGATACTGAACTGCATATTGCTCAATGCAAGTTAGACAGACACATTCATACCCTTTGGGAGTGCATAAGCTAAAACAAAAGAGAAAGACATAGAAGAGACATAACAACTGACACATGCCAGAGAAAAGGCAATGAAAAGGTATATATTGCGAAAATCAAAGAGTTGTCGTCATCAGTGACACTTCCTCTACGTATTCTGCCTTATCCACTGGAAGCCTCAAGCATCACCCTTAGGTGGATGACTCTTAAATCTCTGTCTGCAGACTTACTACGTTACTCAATTTCCAATTAGAAACCTGTCATTGTGTCTGGTACATTACTGCTTACTCACTCTTCAAGGTGGGAATTTCTCAAGCTGAACTCATCACTCTTTGTCCCCCGCTACCCCCCATTTCCCCATTTTCGCCTTCTCAGTTGGTTTCTCTGCACCTAGACCCACCATGGGCATTACTTTAGTATTTCACAGATTTTAAAACCTGTCCTCACATTCAAGCTCATGAATTTTGCTGGTTGCTTCAGCTTGGCGACTGTAGCATCAATATTAACTCCCGTTTCTCTGCCATCGCTTTCATCAAATTTTCTACTTGTGTCCTTAGTTTGAGCTACAAGTACCGTGGTTGTCATTACTCTTTTTCCTTCCCCTTGAGAAAAAAA
>NW_006490005.1:0-875 GCF_000325575.1 Pteropus alecto | reverse complement strand
TTTTTTTTAAGGCTAGGAATGGTGACTTTCAAGCTCTTTTCATTTCAGAGCAGAAACCTGAAGCTTAATTTAAATATTGAGAACAATGGAGTATTTTTTTGGTCACTTGAGGTATCTTCGCATATTATAATGACTATACTATTTAAGTTTAGATTCATTTAAATATAATCAGATAAAAGAAGGATTTTTACACTATAGACAAATCTTGCTACCGTTTGAATATTTTGATATTGTTTTATGTCTTTCTTTAAGCGTGTTGTTTTGACGATATTAATGTAAAATATTTTGACTTTTTGGGGAAAGTGTGGTCTCTTTTCTTGTTGTTGTAGAAATGGATAATTCTCCTAAGGAGCAAATTAATAGATTTCCTCCATGTTGATAAATTTTGATCAATTCCATTTTTTCTTTTGATAACAAATTTCATCTAATTATCAGTAAGCACTTTGTTAATATGTTTCAGAGAACATGAAGATAAATACTTTATAGCTAATTTCTAAAGAAAATCTTATGAATCAAATATATACAACTTCTTTTTCTTTAGTTCCTGCTTTTTTTGTGTATCTCCCTATTTGTGTTTCTGTGCTAGACGATATCTCCACTGTTATTACTTTTATAATTATTCTCTACATATTAGAAATATCTGTGATTGAGGTGACCATCTTTATTTGTCCAGTACAATCTTGGTTCACTATTCATAATGCTTTCTTTTTTCACTCTCAGGAGTTATACTGGTTTGAATGACAATTTGGTCATTGTCTTAGGATCCATATTAATAGAGATATTCATATCTTGCCTTGTATTACTGCAAATAGTGTTGATAACATGATAATTATTAGTCATCGATTTGATTGAAAATAATATGACAAATTCGAGAT
>NW_006490004.1:0-875 GCF_000325575.1 Pteropus alecto | reverse complement strand
GGAGGAAGGGATAAGGAAAATAGAAGGTAGAGAAGAAAGTAGGGAGGGAAAGATGGAAGCAGTAGTAGAACACATTCCAGGTAGATGCAACGAATGAGTGAGGTTCTGCTGAAGCAGTGAATGTGTATGTGCAAGGGGCAGTATGTGTTTAATAAATTAGTGTCAGGCAGTAGAATTTAAAGCCAACACATTAGCTAATGGCTATTGGAGTTTTCTAAGCAGAGGTCTTCAATGGTAAGATTAGTCTTTTAAGAAGGATAGAGAAATGGGTCAAACATTCTTTGCCTTCATTTTTTCTTAAGGTGATATGTGTTGTGAGAGCTGAAAAAGCAAGCAGCTGATGATAGAACTTGATGACTGCATGTAAGAAATGAAGGAAGGAAGAAAGGAAGGAATGAATGAATGATGACTTCAAGATTTTTAGTCATATTATTTTAACTCTCTTAGAAAACAAGGTTTCTGTTTTTATGGAAGCAAAGGGAGCAAGTGATACAATTGCCCAAAGGATGTTTTTTCTCTCTGTCAATCTAATTGACACATAATAATTTAAGGTCTAAAATATTAAATATACCCAACCAAGGAAATGACTGAGTATAGTCAGTAATAAAGTCAGGAAAACTCTCCCGGGTTTTAACCTCTTTCACTCTGATAATCTCCATTAGTAACTTCCTCCCATGACTACCCAAACTAAACCTACAGTCTCTGTGGAACAGTAAAGTCATTATACACATATAGCTTCAAGATAACCTGCTCAACCCTTCCTGGAACCTAATCACTGACTCTGAGTCCCTGATGCAGCATTCTAGAGACCTGATTGATCTGACTCTTTTTATAGATGTGATCATATATGTGTGTGTGTGTGTGTGTGTGTGTGT
>NW_006490003.1:0-875 GCF_000325575.1 Pteropus alecto | reverse complement strand
AGACAATTAGATTAATATATTTCAAAAATAAGATGGCAGGTAAGAAAATACACATTAATGGGATAGCTTCAGTGGAAATATTCTCTAAGCTGACTGCCTGAAGATAGAGCAGAGCCCAGAATTATCTCAGATGCCTCTTTCTCCAAAGTCTGTGATCGTGGGCACTCATCATACTCTCTCAGTGTGTTAAGACGAACTGCTGGACAAAAAGCCAGTCTGTTTAAGCTTGCATAGCTATATAAGCAAAATATTTGTTTCTGACCTACCTTGTTATTTTTCCGTGGCATACCAAGGTAAGTAGAGAAAGTATAGCTGGGTACGTCTTCTGTACTTTTAATACTGTAGAACCTGCCTAAGATTTGTCGCACTAAAATGATGGAAATTCATCCAGGGTTCCGATTTGAGACTTTCGGAATACATCTTCTGCCAATGCATAGGGCTTAGAATTTTTGAAGTGCTAATGATAACATGGGTGACAGGTGACCACAGGGAAGAGAGCAAAGTCACAGGAGTGCCCAGACTCAGGACAGGGAATGGGACCTCTGCATGTTACAGGAGAGGGCAGTGTCCAAAGCACTGAGGTGAGTCCCGCTAGGGAGACAGTCCACGTGTCATTAAACAAGTAAGTAGCCTGCCAGTCAGAGTGCGCCAGTTAAATTCTTACTTTTAGCAAATATTATTATAACGCTCTCTTCTATAAAGTTATTCTCATTTCTTAGCAACAAATTTCTGCGTAACAGGTATTTATATATTTAGGATCTTTTGTGGTAGATCTATTTAATGAAAACATGTTTATAGTACATTATTTATTTAAAATAATTTAAACTGATTTAAATGTAGGTAAAAACATTGTCATCAAGAAAACACATGAAAAT
>NW_006490002.1:0-875 GCF_000325575.1 Pteropus alecto | reverse complement strand
AAAAAAAAATCTGGATGAACTATAGGGGATCGTGAGCAAGCAGACTTTTTTGAATAGGGGGAGTCTCTCTTTTTTTAACATTTAAAACACAGAAAAGTAATGAAGCAAATTCCCACATGCCCCTTCCCCTAAAATAAAGAAGAGTTAATGTTTTACTTCAAAATTTTGTTTCAGAAAAATAGATCTAGTTATAAAAGGTAGATTCTACTTCCTTCAGAAAACACACCAGAACATTAGCAGGGGGATTCTCAAAGGTTTAAATCCACAAGGACACCAAGAAGAGAAAAGGAGGCCATGGGAGATAAGAGATGGTGACAAAACAGCCCATGGGTGAGGGTTAATGACTGAGCAGAGGCGGTGGAAACACGAGTCTCTAGAAAGAGGCCAGCTGGCTCAAGCCCAGAGCCTTGGAAAAGCTCAGGAATCACTGGAACCAGGTACTTCCAAAGGTGGGTGTGAAGGGTGGGGCTGAAAACAAAGGATTGGTAAAGAAAAGGATCAGTCAGACCACCAGAGCCCCTCCCCTTCCTGCACAGCCAGGTGACTTCCCCTCCCTGGCAGAATGATAATGGTGGTGACGATGACAGTGACAGCAAGCATATATGGGGAATACTCTGTGCCAAGCACTAGTCCAAGCTCTATACATATACCAATTCATTTATCCCTAACCATCAGCTATGAGGCAGTTAACTATTATTATATTATCCCCATTTTCCAGATGAGGAAACTGAGCCATTTGTCCTGGGTCACATAGCTAATAAGTGATAGGGCCAGGATTCAAACCCTGGCATAAGGGAGGTGAGGATGGACAGTAGAAAGCAGTTTTCTGTGGTTTGGAATTTTCTCATCTTTCCATGAGAAGCCTTGAGGTGGCT
>NW_006490001.1:0-875 GCF_000325575.1 Pteropus alecto | reverse complement strand
GTTTTAAGCTGCTAAATTTGTGGCAATTTGTTATGACAGCCATAGAATACTAATACAGGAGATAAAGAGGTGAGGTGCACAGAGAGCAGGAGATCCAGAAGGAGGGAGACTGGGTCAGTAAAAAGAAAGCTGACTCCGGCGGCCTTCTGGGGGAGAAGCCCACTGAGAGCCATCACCATGATGTCCACAGCTCCCCAGACACCCCTGCTTTCCCTGCTCAACAGTGTCCTCCAGACCCCTTGTTGCCCCAGTACTGACTAAGCCTGCTCAGGATGTCCTCAGGGCTTAGGCTCTAAGTCCTCAGGTCAGGCTAAGGAGCAAACCCAGGGGAGATCCCGCCCATTCTGAGAAATGTCACAACACCTCCCCTTGACCCCCTCTCCCATACGGCTGGTAAGACTAGTCCTGGAACAACCGAGCCAGGCATCACTGGTGCTACTGCTGCATCTGCTGGTCACACCTCCCTTAAGGCTGGGTCTGGGCTCTGACTTCTCTCCAGAGTAGCTCCGTACACATGCGCGCACACACATACTCACACACGCACACGCACACACAGGCATGCACCCTGGTTTTCTGTCTGCTCTTTGCCACAGTCTCCTGTTCACTCAAGTCTCCATGTCAAAGAGAATCAACCTGCTGATAGCTAACAGGTGTTGAGCACTAACTGAAATTAGGCCCCACTCTAAGTGCTCTATTCATATGATCTCATTTAATCCTCTCAGCTATCCTATCAGGTGGAGACCACTGACTCAGAGAGGTCAGGCTCCTTGCCTAATATCACACAACAGGTGTGACTGGTAAATCCAGGATTGGAAGCTTGGATGTCCAAAAGCCTAGGCTCAGACCCTCACTATTCAAGGTGTGGGCCATGGACC
>NW_006490000.1:0-875 GCF_000325575.1 Pteropus alecto | reverse complement strand
TTGAGGTCCTGCAGGGCAGTCCTTCCCCAGCTGGGGCGGGGGACTGGGGCGGGCAGACACTGTGAGCCAGGGGCGTCGGGCGCTGCTGGGCTGCAGCCTCTAATGCTCCAGTTTCAGGCCCGCAGGCCTGGGGTCCCCCCTACCCCGCCACACCCTCTAACCGCAGCTCGTCCATCGCAGACTCACGCTGTAGAGCACCCCGCCCCCAGCCCCTGGGCTGGCCCCGGAGTGACCAGCCCACGCCACGGCTCTGCTCTCCCTGCAGGCATGCTCAGCCACCCACCGGTCCCCATCGCGGACATGGCCGAGCACACGGAACGCCTCAAGGCCAACGACAGCCTCAAGCTCTCCCAGGAGTATGAGGTGAGCCCACCCCTGCCTCCCGCCCTCCCGGGCTGCCAGCACCCACGCTGACCCTCCCACCTGCCCGTCCCCCGCAGTCCATCGATCCAGGCCAGCAGTTCACGTGGGAGCATTCCAACCTGGAGGTGAACAAGCCCAAGAACCGCTACGCCAACGTCATCGCGTACGACCACTCCCGAGTCATCCTGCAGCCCATCGAAGGTAGCACGCCAGCCCCAGCTCCATCCCGCCCTTCCGCGTTCTCCAGACAGCGCAGGACCCCGCACCCCAGGGCCAGCGTGCACAGGCTAGGGGACACACAGGGAAACCGGAGCCTGGTTCTGGTCTCAGGCCTGGTCTGGCTCCAGTCAGAGGCCGCTGGGAATTTTTAGATATGTGTATAATCGTTGTCCGTTATGGTTCTATCTGTTCCTCCACATCGCTGGTTCTCAGCTGGGGCAGTTCTGACCCCTGGGGACATTTGACAATGTCTGGGGATGTTTTTGTAGTCACACATTGGAGGACGGGGATGC
>NW_006489999.1:0-875 GCF_000325575.1 Pteropus alecto | reverse complement strand
GGAGCATAATGAGCTGCCTCATTCCTTTTCATGACTGCAGAGCATGTCATTTTAGGATGGACCATAATTCTTTAACAGTCCCTCATGGTAGACACTTAGGTTGTTTTCAGTCTTGCGCTTCCACAAGCCAGGCCTTAATGGACAATCTCATGTGCACGTCATTTTGCTCATGTGCAAATATCAGTAGACATGGTTCCGCGACTTCATAAGAATCACTATGGGAAGAAATTCTCAAAAGGCAATTTAGTCCTTCATTGGACAGTTATGGCTGCTAGGAATAATTCTCTGCAAAGAAATTGTTTCTTTTTGTTCCAGTGTCCTTGTGAGTCAAATGGATGCAAATTAACTAGCCACTTTGCCAGCATCAAAGAATTAATGTAAAACTTTGAAAAGAAATTGAAAAGTATGTTTTCTTTTAAAAGATAGGAATTTATGTAAATACAAAGTGGCATGGTTCACAATTGATGACCTAAAAATACACTCATGAGACATTATAACTCTGCTCTAGAGTCTCATTAAGGTAAGATTTGCAGAAGTGGGAACCAATCAAACTGTTTAAGAAATAGAATAGTTGAAGAGTTTTACCCCAGTTATTACTTAGATTTTTTTTAACCAAGAAACTGTAATACAATGTTTCCCAAACAGGATTACACTTTAGAATCACCTGGGAAGCTTTTAAAATCTTGACACTCAGGCCACAGCCCAGACTAATCACATTAGGCTCTGGAGTTGGGAGTCCAGACATCTGTGTTTTTTAAAGCTCCCTCGGTGATGCCACTGTTCATGCAAGATTAAGGAAAAACTATAAGAAGGGAATCAAATGAGGGAAACAGGAAAACACATTTGTGTTAGGGTTCTCCAGAGAAACAGAACCA
>NW_006489998.1:0-875 GCF_000325575.1 Pteropus alecto | reverse complement strand
AAAAAAAAAAACAATTATTATCATTATTAATTTGTTAATAGTGGAGAAGACCAAATGACAATTCCAAAAGCAAGACAGGATAAACTCATAGGTTTAAGATGTCAGCCATTTTACCTTAAAATTATAACAATCCAATCTTTATTTACACCAATTCTGTTAAAGATTTTGCTTAAGGATAAAAAATTTAACCCAGGGATTTCCTGAGAAGTTTCATCCTTGTAAACCTGTAGATTCCATCCACTTGGATCTCTGTGCTGGATCAATTTCTAGTGCTCAATTGTCTTATTTTCAAGTATACAAAGAAATATATTTCTATGTCCATTAAAAAATATTCTTTGTTATCTCCTGGTGATTTGACTCAATTTCAAATTTAGTAGTTGAATTAAAACTAAACCAAATAATGTTGAAGAACATTTTTTAATTCTGTGTTTAATGAGAATATATATTTTTAGAAGCATCTCCTTAAGAAAAAAAAAGAGAAAGAAAGAATGGGGAAGGATAGAGTGAAGAAAAGCATGAATCTAGTCACATGAGGGGAATCCACTTTTCTCTGTATCTGTGATTCTTGGTCTTCAAAAGAGATCAACCATGTGATGACTATGCTATATAGGATCAATCTCATGATGTACTCCCTCTCTGATAACAGACAAACTATAAATATGCATGAAATTTGAATAGTGATATCAGGGATTAATAACATAGAAAAATCTGCAGGAGACTCAACATGTCCCACTTGAGTACCATGACTATCATATAGGGCATCTCTCTCAAACCTTCTCACAGAATATATCACTTCATTTTTTGGATCTTGGGCATACTGTTATTGTCACTCTTATCACATTGTGTTTAATGTATGTGTCTCCCTGTCTGTGTAC
>NW_006489997.1:0-875 GCF_000325575.1 Pteropus alecto | reverse complement strand
AATCATCTGTCACCATGCAAATTTATCACAATATTGTTACTTCTCTTTTTATTTAAACTTTTAATTTTGAGATAGTTATAAATTTACATGCAGTTGTAAGAAATAATATAGAGAACCCAGTTTTCTCTAATGGTAGCATCTTGCAAAACTATAGTACAATATTACATCCAGGATACTGACATTGAGACAGTCCAGAAACAGAACAGTTTCACCACCACAAGGGGCCCTCCTGTTGCCATTTTGTAGCTACATTCAACACCCTACCTCCTTTCACTTGACCCTTGGCAACCACTATTTTGTTCTCCATTTCTAAAATTTTATATTTTCAAGGTGTTATAAAACTGGAATAATACAGTATGTAACCATTTGGGATAGGCTTATTTTTTTTCACTTAACATAATTCTTTAGAGATGCATCAAATTAGATAGATGTATCAATAGTCTATTTTTATTGCTGAGTAGTATTCAGTGATATAAATGTGCCTCCATTTGTTTAACCATTTAACTGTTGGAGGACATTTGGAATATTTTTGCAGTTCTGGACTATTACGCTTGTGTACAGATTTTTGTGTGAATTTAAGCTTTCATATTATGAGTGTGATTGCAGGGTCATATGGTAATTTCATGTTAAGTTTATTTAAGAGACTGCCAAACTATTTTTCCAGAGTAGCTGTACCATTTTACTATTCTACCAGCAATACATGTGTAATCCAGTTTCTCTACATCCTTGTCAGCATTTCAGTGTTATCGATATTTTTATTTTAGCTCTTCTGATGGGTGTGTAGCAATATCTAATTGTGTTGTTTTTCTCTTTCTCATTCCTCTTCTTATTTTATTTTTTATTTTTTTATTGAGTTTATTGGGGTAACATTGGTT
>NW_006489996.1:0-876 GCF_000325575.1 Pteropus alecto | reverse complement strand
CACACACACACACACACACACACACGTGAACATGTCTTTTTCAAAAAGGCATAAGTCATAGCACATTCTACCCAAGCTGCAATCTACACCTTCCCTTTTTGACTTGAAACTCTGTCTTAAGTAATTGTTCCTTATTTGCATGTCATGTCATTTTATGTCTAGACGACAATTTGTTTAACCATTCTCCTCTCAGTGGGCATTTAGTAGCTTATAATCTTCTGTTATTACAAATGTGTCCCGTCACGAGAGGTCAGAAACCAAGAGATCTATTAGCACCTGCCTGGGCCCATCGTGTGGGTTAAATGAGTTAATTCAACTGAAGCATTGAGAACTACGCCTGGCACATGGTTGGGGTTCAATAAATATTAGCCGTTATTGGCACGCCTTCCATTTCACACGTGTGTGAGCCCTTGGTAGGATAAATTCCTAGTGGTGGAATTACTAGGTCACAGGCTGTACCGTTTTGACAGATACTGCTAAATTGCCCTCCATAAAGAGTGTATCCATTTACGCTCCCAGTGGCGTGCGACATGACCTCTTGCTCCGCCCCCCCCACCCCCACCAACACACGGCGTTATCGAGCCTTTTCTGAGCTTCGCCAATCTGACAGGTGACACACGCTATCTCGGTGCAGTTTTAATTTGCATTTCCCTAATTATGAGCACAGTTGAGCATCTTTTCATATGCTTCAGAGCCATCTGTATTTCCTTCTCAGTAGCAGCGATTATTTGAACATGATGTCAAGGTGAAAGTCTTTCTTCTTCCTTTCTGCCGATCTCTCTGAGCCTCAGTCTTGTCTCTCTCCCATTCTTCTCCTTGGTACCATGCTGTCTTCCCATAGCTGGACCAGAATTCTTGGGAGGGATCGACACCATC
>NW_006489995.1:0-873 GCF_000325575.1 Pteropus alecto | reverse complement strand
ATATAATAGCACCTGTTTTTGTGTAAGTTTTCTTTTTTAAAAAAATGGAATAGATATCTTTTGGGATGTAGCTAAATGGAATGCTTAAAGAGGAATTTATATTATTTAATATTTATAAATTTATATAATAATCTCTAAATACTAAAATAATAAACATTGAATTATTGCATGATAGTTTTCTTCTTTCTTTCTTCTTTCTCCCTACAAAAATTTTTCAGTGAGAGATTTTTGACCAAGAAGAAATCCCTTTTGACATTTTGGGGAGCTCTGTATTATTGTCCCTCCTCCTTCTCTCTCTCACCAGCTGATACTCCTCAGTGGAAAGCTAACAGACATCTCAGGGGTTTTCTCCCACAATTAATCTGAAGTCTGCACTGTTAATAGCTTTTGTCACAAATGATATTCCCTATCAGGCTATGAGTACAAGCTGGCAGCTGCCATGGTGGAAGGAAAACAAGAGAAGCTTTGATAACTGGGGCGGGGAGTCACAGGAGATAAATGACAGAGATAGAAATAATTTCTCTGAAAAAATTTTAAAAGAAACTTTGCTTTGGCTTATAGACAGAACAATGAAGACTTGAAAGAAAGCCCATGTCCTCATGGAGCTGACAGATTATGGAAGAAAAGCAGATTTTAAAAATGGAAATTAAATAGAAGAGATAGCCTGTGAGGTGATAATGCAGTATCTGGAGTAGAATAAACTTGGGGGAAGGGAGCAGCAATGAGTGACAAGAGTAGACTGTAGGCTCTCCCAATGGACTGATCCCCTAGGGAAAGCCTCTCTGAGGAAGGGACACCTGAGCAGTGAAGACATCTGGGTAAGGGACAGAACAGCTAGAGCCCTGAGTGGGCATGTGTGTACTGGATGTGAGA
>NW_006489994.1:0-874 GCF_000325575.1 Pteropus alecto | reverse complement strand
GAGGTCCACATGGATGCGGAGATTGCCCACATGAGCAGGGGATGCATGGCTAAGATCCAGCCATTCTGCTTTCCAGAGCAGAATTCAGTTCTCGAATCCATGATATCTCAGTCCTTTCTATTCTCATAATGTCTACCCTCACAACCCATGCATTATGACTTACCTATGTGTATACACACAAATGTGTTTGTGTTCACCCACACACATAGGCACACCAGCACTCTTAGTAGAATGAATGTGACACTGGCCTCTGGAGCCAGGCTATCTGGGTTCAAATGCCTACAGTGCTAACCTGGGGCAAGTTACTTAACGTCTCTGTGCCTCAGTTTTCTCATACACGAATGAGAATAATGAGAGTACCCACTTCATAGGGTTGTTTTGAGGATTCCCTGAAAAATGCTGTCTGACGTATAGTAAGTGCTGGGAAATTGCTTGCTATTATTATTTCCAGAAAGTTTACTGCCATGCCTGCCTGTGATTCTCCTGGTTGGGAAAGAATGACCTAATAAAAATAATAATCCCACACAACAATACTTACAAACTGAGATGCCTAGAGGGGTTGGGGATTGAAGTGGGCTGGGTATAAGAAAAATTGTGTGACCCCCTCAATCCTGTTTGATTTTCCATTTTGAAAGAGAAATGAGCACAGAAAAATATTTCTCTATTATAGGAAAAACAGTGAAGCACAGGGATAAATGGTGATTGCACCTTCGCCTCGGTGTTAGGGACAATAGGGAGCAATGGGGACTGCAGTGAACTGGAACAAGGGAAGACACACGCCCTGTGGAAAGGGTCAGTTGCTACTCAGTTTCAGCTGATTGCTGCCATGTGGGAATTCAGATCTGGTGTTGTCAGATCTCTTGATTTTTTTTTT
>NW_006489993.1:0-875 GCF_000325575.1 Pteropus alecto | reverse complement strand
GACACCTGTGGGCAGTAGACCAGGCTCTGCTGCCACCTGAGTAAACAGGCCGCACTCAGGCAGCTGCCTGCGAAAGGTGGGCAGCTGCTGCCCTCCAGAGGCCATTGTGGGTACTGCACCCATGTGGTCCCACCGGCAGAGGGGAGCAGCTGGGGGGCTTCCTGGAGGGACTGAGGCCCAGTGCGGAGACGGAGGCCTGGTGGGCTCTTGACTCCTACTCGGTACTCCCCTGGGTCAGTGCAGGGTCAATCCCCACCCCACTCCCCGCTGTGGCGTCCAGCACCCAGAATCGGCTCTGCCACCAGACTGGCAGGCTTCGGGGGCCATCTCCCCGAATCCAGTTGGCTCCACGTGTGGTTGGGGACAGGTGACCTGGAGCAAGTGGCTTGGCCTCTGGGCCTCCGCTGTCTGCTGTAAAGCGGGGGTTTGGTGGTGACGCGCACGGTAACCCAGAGTGGGTGCTCGGGGGTGGTGGCCGCAGGGAAGCAGGCTGAGGGGCACGGTGACGGGCGTGGCTGCACGGCCCTCCTCTCGCTTGCCCACCAGCAGGAGTGGGCCTCTGGCCTCTCTGCAGCCCGGTGGCTGGGACCAGAGCCCAAGCACCAGGTCAGCACGGAGCTGGTTGCTGTCACAATGGTGCCCGGTCCCCGCTTCCCTACCTCAGGCCTCCGGGGTGGCCGTGCTCGGGCTGAGAGTGACCACCCTCATCTCACAAACCCCATGCGCACCCGCGGCAGGGGCTCAACGTCATAAACAAGGACCCTGAGTTGCAAAAAAGTGTTGGGCCCCAAAGCTCAGGGCCTTCATGGCTCTGTGCTCCTTGCCCGGACACTCGTCCCCCTGGTCTGCATGGCTTGCTCCCCTGTCCTTCACCC
>NW_006489992.1:0-873 GCF_000325575.1 Pteropus alecto | reverse complement strand
TCAGAGCGACAGCGCAGGGTCACCTTCCCTCCCCAGGGCACTGAGGGTCCAGGATGGGCAGAGAGGGAGGGTTTCTTGTACATTCCTGGGGGTGAGGAAAGTCATGATGTATTAGAGTCACCTCCTCCACATGTCCTTGACCCTGAGCTGAGGGACCACGTCCCTCTCCAGGGACTCTGGCTATGATCCCCTCTCAGTCCCTTGGGTGGGCGTCTTTGATCTCCGGGCCCCTACCCTTTTCTCGCTCGCTCTCCAGAGACCACGTCCCATCTCAGCCTCTGCTTCAGGACCCTCCCCATCACTACCAGGATGACCCTGGGCCCAGTGCCCTGAGGTGACAGTCAGGACATGGGGCCAGGTAGGGCACCTGACCTGTGATCAGGATGTCCAGGGGTGCGCTGGGGGCCGACCATGCATAGGAGAGGTTGTGTCCACTGTAGCATCTGTACTGGCCCCCGAGGTTGCGGGTCATAGGACCCAGGGGGAAGTCAGGGCTGTGCTGACCATCTAGACGCTGTGGGGGTGTGAGCCCCTCATCCTTGGTCAGAGCGAATCTGCCAAAGCCGGCCTCCGAGTGACACTGGAGGATCAGGCGGTCTCCAGACAGCACCAGCGTGCCCGGCTGGGCTGAGAGGGAGGGCTCCCTGTGCACACCTGGGGAGGAGAGAACAGTGGCACTGAGGGAACACGCCCACGTTGCTTACTGGGGCTGCAGAGTTCTCACAAGTCCCTCCCCAGCCTACAGCCTGTGGTCTGTCCTCAGGAGGTCAGTGTCACTGACTCCCATGACTCCCAAGGATCCACTGGACACAAGGATTAGGTCAGTCCTTTTGGGCCTAGGAAGGAGATGGGACTGGGCAGTGGTGGTCCCCT
>NW_006489991.1:0-874 GCF_000325575.1 Pteropus alecto | reverse complement strand
CTCCTCTACTCCCCCCATCCCTCCCCGATCCAGGTAAAAAAAAATCTCTCATGAACTGATGTGGGAAGTCCAGGCTTAAAACTTTTCAAAGCAGGTAAATTCAAGGCAAGCATTTTCTCTCTCCCTCCTGAGCTGGTCAGGCTTGTTATTACTGGAACCAGGACAACAGGTTTGGGTAACAGCAATGGACTGGACAGAATTTTTTTGTTAGCCAGAGCCAAGACCTCATTGTAGGTGACTCTGGGGGAAAACAGCCTTGAATTCAGTTTGCAAATTGGTTACTTTCTGTCTTTGTTCGTGTTTCTAGCCCAACTTTTTCAATGGGGGAAACAAGTACTATAGTAGGAAGAAGCTTGATGATGGCTTTTTAAAAAATCGAAATGCCTTATGCCGATTTAGCACTATTCCGTATTATTTGCTGCTTCTTTTTCTTAGGTAGAAGAGCTTTAATAAATATGGAGAGTATAGTTTTACTTGGTCATCAATTTACGCCAGCATTTATTAATTCGCTGAGTCATCCAACAAGCACATGCTGCATGTTTGCCATGTACCAGACAGGGTTTTTGAGTGAGAAATTTGAGCAAATGGTCTGAGAAGTATCAATGACATTTTGAAGAAAATGGGTCAGAATGTTAGAAATCGTACCTTGCCCCCCAAATCCATCATCTATGGCAGCTGAATCTGTGTGTGAAAATGGAATCAGGTGGCCAGCACTTCGTGTGTATTTTGAGCATTTCCTTGAGGAATTCAAATAATTGATTCATGCTGAAGACAATACCTGCCACTATTCGGCAAAATATTATTTCAGAGAATTATCCACTAGTTTATTTTTTCAGGCAGAGCAGGGTGCTAGGGTCCCAAGAAAGTGGCACAC
>NW_006489990.1:0-874 GCF_000325575.1 Pteropus alecto | reverse complement strand
TTCTAATAAGTAATAAATAAAAAGTAAAATGGCAACTATAAAAATTCTTTAAGTTCTCATGGGCATGACCTTCTCAGAGAAGGGCACATTTTTGTTGATTAGGACCACAAATCCTTTGCCTGATGGACTTTAAGACATTTAAGACTTTATTCATAGAGCAATAAAAATAAATGTCAACTTGCTGTTCGAACAGCCCCAGTGCTTAGTAGTTTTATGAAATACAGAGCATTAGCATACTGCGGATGTTGTGTGCATACTGACACTCGTGTTTACTAAATACATGCATCGTCGATTATTATCCTTAATCACAGAATAATTTGATATTTACACCAACATAATTGAAACTGATACTAAGTAACTTTACTATTTATAAAGGTAGAGAAATCTAGTTTTAAGATATCTCAAGTATCTGACTTGAAAGAATATTTTAAGATCAAATAATCCAAAGAAATCAGCACAGTTTTTCTGATGGCCTGCAAGCACAAGGTATTTCTACCATTTCCACTTGAATTTTCTTAATCTCTTGAGTCCTCTAGCTAAAGCAGTCTGACCTGCTATAAAGAAAAAGCAAAATATTGTTATGGGGAGCGGGGAGTTGTTTGTTTTGAATGCTGGTTGCAGGGAGAGCAAACACAATGCTTCTTCTACTACACTAAAAAAATCTGAAGCTACAAAGATGATTTTCAAAATTAAGGGCAACTCACAGCTGAAAATTATACCTTTGGGCAAAGGGCCAATTCGGGATGCATTTCACTCTGATTTGGAGCTGTGCCAAAGTCCCTCGGTCCCCTTTGTTCGGCTTTATAGCTAACAAAAAGGAAATACTGAGTGTATAGCTGAAACGGGGCTGCTTGGAAGTCAATATTTAAGGTCT
>NW_006489989.1:0-874 GCF_000325575.1 Pteropus alecto | reverse complement strand
TCAGCTGGCCCGCCTCTACCGTGCACTGGTCAGAAGCCCTGGTTCCCGCCACGTTGTTGTCGATGGACCCGCCGGCATAATTTACTTCTCCGCTGGCGGGTCTACCAGTGCGAGGCGCCCCAGATCGACGGGCAGCGGTCACAGCTCTCGGGCCGTGGAGCCCTTCCCGTGTTCCCCAGTGGAAAAACATCCCGTCCGCGGACTCAGAACCCCTCATTCCACCAGGCCTGAACTGCAGCAACAGGGGTTCCCTGGGCGTGCGGTGGAGGGACCCACCCTTCCCCCTGCTGGCTTCCAGACTCATGAATTCCACTGCGGGGCACTCAGCACCCTGCAAGGCTATCGTTCACGACGGCTGTTGCATCCTGGATCTCGATGTGACAGGACCCAGCTCTGGCCGTGTGGTCACTTGACGTTCCACGGTCAGGCACTCGAGTGCTGCTTTTCGGACAGAGTGGCATCCGGCGGCAGGACGCGGCCTTGCTCCGGGGTCTCGGGGGCCGTGTTGCCACTCTTTAGGGCCTTTTGGTGCCTCCACGTGGCACCCTAACCTACGTGGAGGAGCCTTGCTCCACAGGGTGTGCTGGGTCACATGCCCAAGTGGCAGGACAGCTTGTACCACAGCCTGGACCTGCTGTGCAGGCCTCCCTTGCTGTAGACCCCACTGGAAACTGGCAGTCTTTGAGTTTCTCGGTAAATATGCAGAGCTGTATTCCTGGTCAAGGCGGCCTCTGATCTGAAGAGACCCAAGCAAGCCTTTTTCTTTCTCGGTGGCAGGAGGTACGAGGTACGATGACTTGTTCTTTACCTCAGAGGGACAGTCACAGCATGCCTCGGGCCACTGGATCCATCACCGGCGCTAATAGGGCAGGAC
>NW_006489988.1:0-873 GCF_000325575.1 Pteropus alecto | reverse complement strand
CTTTTCATGTGCTTATGGGCCATTTGTATATCTTCGTTGAAGAAATGTCTATTCATGTCATTTGTCCATTTTTTAATGTAGTTATTTGGTTGTAAGAATTCTTTGTATATTCTTGATACAAATCTCTAATCAGAATATATGATTTGTAAATATTTTCTCCCATTCTGGGGGTCATCTTTTAACTTGCTTGATATGTATCATTAGTATCATTTGAAGCACAAAAGTTGTTAACTTTGATGAAGTCCAATTTATCTAAGTTTTCTTTGGTTGCTTGTGCTTTAGGTGTCATACCTAAGAAACCATTGCCTTATACAAGATTATGAAGCTTTGTGCTTATGTTTTATACTAAGAGTTTAGCTTTCACATTTAGGTCTTTGATCCATGTTGAGTTAATTTTGGTGTATGGTATGATAATAGGGGTCCGCATTCATTCTTTTGTTTTTTAATGTCCACTTACCCTGTACCATTTGTTGAAAAAACTATTCTTTCCTCATTGAATTGTCTTGCACCCTTTTTGAAAATCAATTGACCGTAAATGTATAGGTTTATTTCTGGACTCACAATTCCATTTCATTGATCTATATGCCTGTCCTTATACCAGTACCATACTATCTTGATTACTATAACTTTGTAAGAAGTGTGAAATTGATAAGTGTGAGTCTTCCAAGATTGTTTGTCTACTCTGGGTCCCTTGGATTTTCATGTGAATTTTAGGGTCAGTTTGTCAATTTCTGCAAAAAAAAAAAATCAGCTGGAATTTTGATAAGGATTGAGTTGAATCTGTAGGTCAATTTGTAGAGTACTGCTGTGTTAACAATATTAAGCTTTCTGATTTATGAACATGAGATGTCTTTCTATTTGTTTAAGTCTTTT
>NW_006489987.1:0-873 GCF_000325575.1 Pteropus alecto | reverse complement strand
ACCCTGCCCTCGGGCAAGGGGACCATACAAAGGCCAGTGTCTGAGCCTATGGTCTTTTGTCAACGACAGTGTCATCGTGAATAATGATGAGGTATTTGCTGTGATTAAGGCACTCTACTAGTAAAATTAGGCAACGAAAAACTCGTTTATTTGCATTCTTATCCTCAACTATGTTTGGAAATGATGGAGATAAACATTTCTGCTTGTAATTTAAAAGTATCCGTGATCGAGAAAATGCATTTCTATACTCTTCCAGCGATATACCTGGATGTCGACTTTTATGATTCAGGTATTAACACCCATTTCTCCCAACAAATATTTCTAAAAATAGGGAAAAACAGAACTGAATCTCGAACTCTCAGATTTGATGATCTTTCTTAAAATAATAAATAAAATTCTTAGTACACATGAAGCATACTAGTGGAGTCACCTCGATGTTACTCAGCCATCGCTAATCAGTCTGAACTACTAATTAAAACCGATGCGTCATATTTTCCTGCCATCGACCACACGTGGTTTGTAATTCCTACAGGACTTAGATATCGAAACTGGCACTGAAAGAACAGAAATTCAAAACAGATAGTCTTAATGCAGACAACGGTTGAATAAGATATTTTACGAGACAGGATCATTAAATAGCGACTAAAGAAAAACCTCCGCCTTCGGCTCCTTCTGTGTTCACGGCGGGAGACCCGCAAGCCCGTCTGTCAATCACTGCCACTAAAGCTCCCGCTGGGTGACACAGTGCTCACCACAGCAATCGCGAAGTCATGGCGCAGTGGCCACCTGTCCGTAAACTTCAAATTAATTAGCTCTTAATTTACCTGTATTCACCAATCTGCTTCTAGTCCCACTATGCAGTGGAGTCATTCT
>NW_006489986.1:0-874 GCF_000325575.1 Pteropus alecto | reverse complement strand
GTCGACCGGTTGTTGTCCTCTTGGCGTGCAGCGGGCAGGACTTGGATACCGGCCTTTCTCAGGCGTCGCCAACGCTCGGCTCAGGCTCTGGCATTCGAAAGGCAGGCACCCTAGAAACACCTGTGGGGCGAGAGCTTGGTGGTCGGGCGACAAGGAAGGGACGGCGCCCTTCAGGCCACCGTCCTTGCCTGCGCCCCAACCCGTGCCAGGCGCTGGAGGAACAATGATGAATGCAGAGCCTGCCGGCTCCCAGCGTAGCCTGTGCCCGCGGAGCCCAGCTCTGGCGCTCCCTTGCCCGGGGTGGGTTCGCTCCCCGAAACCCAGGAGAGCGGGGGTGAGGGAGTAGGCGGGGAGCAGGTGCCGCGCTCAGAAACCAATTAATGCGCCCGAAGTGCAGGCGCCCGGCCAGGTGACGCTAAAAGTTGAGGAAGGGGCCCACAGCCCCCCGTGGCAGCCGTTACCTGTCTGTGGATCCTGTCCAAGGCGCCCAGGCTCCGTAGCCTGAAGCCGCCGCCGCCTCCACCTTCTGGGCCACCTGGCCTCTGGTTTATGCCAGGGCATTTCGCAGCAAGTGGCGACATGGTTCAGGCTCTCTGTAAACAAATATAGAGTGTTTGTCCAAAAGCGGATTCTTAACTTGGACCTCCTGGGTATCCCTGGGTAATCTTGCCTGGTGGTCTGTAAAGTTCTGCAGTAAGCGGAGTTTTACGGTTCTAGGGAGAAGGTCCATAGTTTTCATGGGATTACCAAAGGAGTCTGTGATCTCAGAAAGGTTAAACATCACAGATTTTAAAGACTATCCTAAAGAGGAAGGTCGATAATTACCACAAATAATCGGAAATACAAGTTGAAAGGTTGGCTTTTAGACTTCTGC
>NW_006489985.1:0-873 GCF_000325575.1 Pteropus alecto | reverse complement strand
GTGGCAAGACCACGGGCCGGGAGGCAGTGGGCACGTCCTGAGCGTGCTGGGGGACTTGGATGTGGCTGCAGCGGGACAGGGAGGTCAGGAGGCACCAGCCTCAGAGGGACGGCAGGTGGCACAGCAGGAGAGCTTGGAGGAGGCTCCTCGGAGGTGTCGGGACAGAGGAGGCCACTCCGTGTCCGTCACTCGGGACCCACGGCCCAAACTGCTCGCCCAGCCTCGGTCCGCGAGCACTCAGCCACCGCCGACCACACGTCAGCGTCCTGTCAGACGGCGGGATGACCTCCATTTACTGTGTCCTTGCTGCGTGCAAGACGCTAACATTCATCGCCTCTTAGTTGTCTCGATGTATTCCCACGACAGCCAGGACGGGTGGCTAGTCACCCCCGCTTTGCAGATGAGGAAAGGAAGCCTTGGGAGGAAGGACGTGGAGAGGTCGCCGAAGGCTTCCCGGTGCAGCACGGGACTGGAGGAGCCGAATGGCCCAGGAGAGCAGAGTGTGCGGGCGAGGGGCGGGGGTGTCCAGGCAGAGGACACACCGGGACGGAGAAGAGGTCGGAGTGAAAGGCGGGGTCAAGGGTGGGACGGAGCTCAGGCTTATCCTGAGGTTCTGGTGGCCGTGGTTGAATTCGGCCCTCAGAAGAGGGGATTTCGTCCCTACCCTGCCAGCACCCACAGCCTCTAAGCAGAGGTGTCGGCATCATGAAAGCAGAGACTGCACGACAAAATCCGGATGTCAGACAGCCTGGCCACCCTGGCTGGGCACTGCCCAAGGCGGGAGGCGGCAGAGATTCAGGGCCGCCCTGCCCTTGAGAACGCGCCTGGGCGCTGCTGGCGGCCACGGTCCCCACCGCCCCCAAGTGTCCACGC
>NW_006489984.1:0-874 GCF_000325575.1 Pteropus alecto | reverse complement strand
GGGGGGTCCCATCCAGAGGACGTGGGCCACTCGCGGCACCTCCCGGGGAGAGGAGCTGGTGCCGGGCCCTGGTCCCGCCCCAAGGCGGTGGGGTCGGGCAGTCCCGGCATCTCAGGCGGCAGAGACACGGGTAGCCTGACCAGAGCGATGCTAGGAGGTGGAGCCGGCCACTGCCTGGGGACAGGACCCTGGGAGGGCAGCGTACCAGGCCCAAGAGTCTGCTGCCCCCTGTGGTCGCCCCCCAGGGAACGCTCCACGCAGAAGCCGCCCAGACGCCAGGTTCAGACCCCCACAGGCCGGCCCTGTGCGTGGGGCCGAGCCCTGTGCCCCGCCCGAGGGACCACGCCACAGCCTTGTCACTCCTCGTTCTAAGGGTGAAGACATGTTGAAAATTGATTTCACTGTTGGAAACGGGATAATTAGACTGGCCGTTTCTGTCTTCATCATCGTCATAATGAAATGAGAGGCGGGCGCCCACGGCGTGAAGCGGTCGGTGCTGCTGTCCGGCGCGGAGGAGCATTAACTGGACGCAGATGGCCCTTCGCGAAGTTGCTGGGTTATATTTCAGGGATATGGGATAATGATGCCAGTTAATCATTTTTACAAGGTAGAAAATTACTGGCTCCTCTAGAAAGATCATTAAGGAAAGCAATCGTTCATAGCCATTGAAAATAGAGTTTTAATTATTGAATACAAAAACGAAGCTATTAGAGACCGCTGTTGGGTGAGGGAACTTAACAGAAGTTTATCTACGAGGGTCTGCGAACACTTTATTTTTATTAACCCGTCAGTATGGAGGCCTTTGCAGCTGTGCCTGTGGAGAGGCAGGAGGTGGACAGGGCAGCTGCTGGAGCCACACGGCCTGCCGCATGGC
>NW_006489983.1:0-873 GCF_000325575.1 Pteropus alecto | reverse complement strand
CCATCCATCCATCCATCCATCCATCCATCATCATTCCTCCAGAGAGTACAGAACGAATTTGACAGCTTCTCACCCCCTCAGCCAGCTAACCTGGTCCCAGCACCTTCGTCTGTCGCCAGGATTGTTGAGTCAGCCACTTCCCTGGGCTCCTGTCTCGTTTCTCTGCCATCTGTTATGCACTCAGGACCCACAGGAATGCTCCCTTTCCTACTTTTTATGGGCATATAACATACACACAGAAAACTGCACATACAATAAGCACGCAGCTTGATCAATTTTGACAAATTGAACACTCTTCATAACCAGCATCCAGGTGAAGAATTAGAACGCTCTGGCCATCCTGAGGCTGCTGCTGCTCCCCGCCAGTCACCACCTGCTCTCACTCCAGCCGCCACCTGACTTCTGACAGCAGAGAGGACTTTGCCGCCTTTTCAATTTCTATGTGTGCTTTTTTTGTGCCATGCTTTTTTTTTTTCCACATTGCATTTGTGAGATTCGTGCATATTACTGTACGTGGAATCCTTTTGAAAACAAATCGTACTATGTCACTCCCCTGCCCCAAACCCTCTGATGGTTTTTCTGTCATATTCAGAATAAGCCCTTACATCGGGGCACAAGGGCCCACCTGGCCTGCCTCCCATTCTCCTCTTGTCTCATCCTGCTTCTCTCTCTACCGCTTCCGGAACTCACCGAGATGGCCCCGCATCAGAAAGCCGTTGTCTGAGGTCGGCATTATGATGCCCAGTTAGTAACTGTGACTTATCTTAGGCCACGGAGTTCTGCAGACGAAGAGCTGACCTGCGACCGCGAATCTCCTCCTCCAGGCCCCGCCTCTACCCCCGTCCAGTCTGACGCCCGATGCTGCAGAGCAGA
>NW_006489982.1:0-873 GCF_000325575.1 Pteropus alecto | reverse complement strand
AAAAAAAAAATGGAAAAAATGGTGGAAGATATGGGAAAATGTTGAAATGAATTATCCAGATGATTCAATCCACTTTTTCAGTATAAAGAAGAATCGTGTTTGCTAAACTATTTGGACCTTAATGATTTATAGTGTTGGTGGTGGAATTTGGCATGTGTTTGCGTGTGTGTCTCTGCACACACATTCATGTTTATGCTTGTGAGTGCTTTGTCAGAATGAAATGTTTGGGCTACACTAAGGGCCCACCTGATTTTAATTAGTTTTACCAGATATTTACTAAAATCACCGAAGTTCTTAATTTAGAGATAATTTGGCAAAGGACAAGTGGTTGCTATTTACACTGGAAAGATGTGAAAAAATGCATGTTGTGGCAGACAGACCCCAGGGCAGCTCCCACATTCATGATGTAGAAAACCCCTCAAATGTGGGAGGGACCTTTTATTTGCTTCCAACCTATACGATATAGCAACAGTGGTGAAATGACACTCCCATGATTATGTTATGATACACATACACATGTGACATGGCCCCTGACCATCTGTACATGGGAGCTGGCACCACACAGAAATTGTCGTCACCGAGTTACAAGAATCTATCTCTTTCCAGAGCATCGGTTTTAAGCGTTGGGTCAAAATGAGATACACAAAACAATCTAGGCAAAGAAAAACACAGTAGGAAGACTCATATGTCCCAATTTCAGAACTTACAATAAAGCAACGGTAATGAAGACAGTATGGTGCTGGCACAATGATAGACATGTAGATCAATGAAATAGAACTGCGATTTCAGACATGCATGCAATACGTCCATGGTCAGCTGATTTTCAGTAAGGATTCTAAGACCGTCCAATTGGGAAAAAATAGTCTTTACAAC
>NW_006489981.1:0-873 GCF_000325575.1 Pteropus alecto | reverse complement strand
TTTTTTTTTTTTTTTTAGGCATCTGCCAAATTAAAATTAAAAAGCAATTCTAATACAAGGTTATAGATATTCGAGTATAGTTTAAGTGTTTACATTTTGCAACTAAATATTTCATATATCCCCTCCCTCCAATATCAGAGCACCACGAAATGCACTAGAAAAAAATCTGGTTATGGGAGATGAGTTTAAAGTTGTGGTTTGAATATCTTTCTTTTCTAATCTTTTTAGAAGTTCTCTGGTACAGTAAGTATAACTATCTAGAGATCATTAAAAGTCCAAATTTGAGACCCTTTGCCAGAACAGAGGAATGATCCTTTGACCAACTCCACTATAGTTTCTTCTAGAATCACCAAAGTGTCAGCTTTCCTTGTCAGTCTCTGACACCCAAGCACCAGTTCTTATATTCCGAGTTTCTAGTTATCAGATGTATGTGATAGAGTATTAGAGGTGGCAAGGACCTCCAAGACAAACAAAAAAATGTAAATCTTCCAGAAATTTCTGCCAGCAATGCATTAGGACCCTCCAGGCTCCCAGCATCCTAGGTCTACATTGATGCCCAGCTCCTGGAGAGTCTGTACAGGTATTTGTCTCATAGAAAACTGGAGGCACATTATATTTCTCTCATTTGCCCCTCTGAAAATAACATCATTTAGCAAAGGAAAGCTGGCTAGGTCTTCTTAATTACCTAGAGTTTATGATCCCTTTTCTGAAGCAGGATAGAATAGTGGTTATGAAGCCTGCCCCCCACTACTTACACAGTGGCATGAACTAAGGAAAACTACCTTCCCTCTGTGCCTCAGTTTTCTCAACTCTAAAATGGGAATAGTAATTGGATTATGAGAATTAAATGACCTGGGATGTGTGAAGTGTTCA
>NW_006489980.1:0-873 GCF_000325575.1 Pteropus alecto | reverse complement strand
AAATATCAAATCATTAGGTTGTACACCTGAAACTAATATGATTAGTTATATGTCAATTAATTATATCGAAATAAAAAATATGCTTGTTGAGCATTTGATAGAGGTGTTGTCTAGAATATGTACTTAGTCAACCATCTTAAGGTATCTCGAAATAACTTTCTAAGTGTAAACCATCTGAAGAAACTATAAATAAAATCGGCTTAATATTTGACTTTTTAAAAAATATAAAGCTGTTGTACATAAAAAATGTTTGCATAAAATTAGAGGAAGCAATACAAAGGAGACATTTAGAATAAACATGACAAATACATCATACAAATCTATAAGAAAAATGTTAAGATCTCAATAGATAATTAGAAAAATGTACTAGCTGGGAATTTAGATTGACAAAAATAAACAAATAAAAATACCTCAGTAGTGAATAAAATATACGTTTAAAAGCCAAGAAACTGTTTACATTTGCCAAATTCATTAAAATTTTTAATAAGAATATTAATACTATGCTAGCAAGTGTGTTGTAAAAAATATTATTATATATTGCTAATGATTATTGGAATTGAACTATTTGCCAATACATTTAAAATATCCTAAAAGTTTTACCCATTTGATATAAATATGTGACTACGTCTTTAAAATGTATTTAAGTGAGGATGTTGTTTTACACAAAACCTATAATGGAAGAAAAATGTACGTAATGATAGGATAACAGGTAAGTGCATTATAGTTTAATCACATTATAGACTATTATGTAGGCCTTAAAATTGATGTTTATGAAGCCATTTTACAATAAGTTTTAACCCATTTCCTGTCTGCTCGGAGAATACTCACCAGTGGCTCTTGCAGCTACAGTGTTTACCCCAAGAGAACATGCAG
>NW_006489979.1:0-872 GCF_000325575.1 Pteropus alecto | reverse complement strand
ATGGCCGGAGAGCTGGAGGTTACTTGCCTTGTGCATGAATTCTTGGTCCATTTTGGCACCTTTTGGCATTATCTCCTTCCTCTATCTCACCTTTTTCTTTTATAAACCAATGCATCTAACCACTCATTCTCTAAAGCATCACAGGGCTCAGCCAGTGAACCACACTCCACTGAAAGCCAAAAATAGAGGAGAGAGTATAGAGCCAGGGTCACTAAGACTGGGTGAGGGAGCAATCTTCCCCAGTGCAGGGGACATAAACCCACTTTCAGCTGCATTGGACATAAGGAAGCAAACAATCCAAGAGTGATTGGGCTTTAGGCTGGCCCAGATAATCTGGGGTTAAAATTCCAACTCCACTACTTACACACTATTTGGCATTTGACCCATTACATGATCTTCACTGAGCTTCAATATTCCCATCTATAAAATAGAAATAACACCTGTTTTTATGCTGTTGTAAGGGTTAGACATAATGCTAAATCAGGAAAAAGAGGCATAATCTGGAAGTGAACTGGTTTATGAAAGGTAGCCAAGGACAAGGACTTGACCATCTCATGCCCCCTCTTGACCTCAGCAGAGAAAGTTCAAAGCAATGGCACATCAATCTGGGAGCAAAATATCTGAGATTAGCACCCAAATCAGAAGCTATGTAATGTGCTTTGTTTTTTATATTGAGATATAATTGACACATAGCATTATATTAGTTTCAGGTATACAACACACATATTTGATATTTGCATATATTGCAAAATGATTGCCACGCATAGTTACAATTTTTTTTCTTGTTTTTTCTTTCGATGTCAATCCAAAAAAATCATCACCAAGACCAGTGTCAAAGAGCTTACCACCTGTGTTTTCTTCTAGGAGTTTTA
>NW_006489978.1:0-872 GCF_000325575.1 Pteropus alecto | reverse complement strand
ACTAAACCAAGGTAAGCAAAATCTTTAACAATTTTGATGTCTTCATTTTTTATGTTAAAGTGTATTTCTTCTGTTATCGTGATTTTGTCTTCTTGATATTCAGACATTCAAATCCTAATGAGAATATGTCAACGAATATGGAAACAAAATGATGGCCTACAGACTGGAAACATTCAATACACATCCCAATCTTGAAGAAAGGGGATGCCAAGGAGTATAGTAACTACAGGACCATTGCTCTAATTTCCCAAGTAAAGTGATGCTCAAAGTGATGCAACAAAAGCTTCCACCTTATATGAGCAAGAAATGTTGGATGTTCAAGCTCGATTCAGAAAAGGAAGAGGCACTTGAGATTCAACTGCGAACACTTGTTGGATACTGGAGTGCTTCAGAGAATTTCAGAAGCAGGTTAGTCTATATTTATAGACTACAGTAACACTTTTGACTGTGCGGATCATGAAAAGCTCTGGGTTGCTTTGAAAGAAATGAGCATGCTTCGGCACTTGATTGTCCTGACGCCTAACCTGTATTGTGGACAGGAAGCTACCTTTGAGACAGAATATGGAGAAACAGAATGATTTCCTATATAGTTGAAGGTGTCGGATAAGGGTGCGTTTTATTTCATTTGTTTAATTTCTCTATGCAAAACATATCATAAGAAAAACTGGGCTAGACTCAAAGGAAGGAGAAGCGAAAATCAGTGGAAGGAATATCATTATAACAGTTGTTCAATGAACATTTGTTGATTAAGTAAATATTTTTTATCTCTTTGTCTCACTGCCTCCAAATTCCTGAATCCACTCACTTAGCTTAAATACTCACCTCAGCCTCACTTCTCCAGTAACGTCACTTTAACTCCTCTTACAACTTTG
>NW_006489977.1:0-872 GCF_000325575.1 Pteropus alecto | reverse complement strand
GATCCGGCTTGTTCAGGGTGGCATGGCCATAGACAATGAACATACACTTCAGAGAGAGGAGAGGTGTGGTTAAGATCTCAGATCAGGTGTTCAATGAGTCTGGGTGTAAATATGGTTTGGCCTCTGCCTTACTGTGTGACCCTGGGCATGTCACTTAACCTCTCTGGGCCCCAGGGTCCTCTATCAAAGTAGACATGATATAGAATAATGTAGAATCTACTTTCTCTGATTGTTGTGGGGATTAGGGAAGAAAAACTGGAAGTTCTCAGTATAGTGACTGGCACTAGCAATTAATAAATGATAGTTAATACAATTGCTATTCGTATTGCTACCATTATTGTTATTTTTGACATCTGATCTCTGGGTAGTCTGAATATGTAGTTCTCAAAAAGGTTTTCCATCTTTAATACTTATATTATCTCGTAATGTAGTTATTACTATCTCCATGTAACAGGTGAGGAATTTGAGGCCCAAGAGGGCAGTGGCCAATTCGAGGTTGGCCACATGTCAGGCTAGGGAGCCTGGTTTTTAGTCCACATTTTTGGTTTGTAGTCTTTCACACAGCAGATGCTGGGAGATGGGGCCTCCAGACAACCAGGGCAAGCTGGAGCCTCCCTTTTGGGGCTTACCTGTGGAGGGAGAGCTTGGCTCAGGCGGAGAGAAGATTCCTTGCGTGTACGTTCCTGTCTTGGCTCTTATCAAGGGGTCATTGATTTCTTCAATGAGAGGGGTTATAATTCTAGTGTGTGGGAGTTTCCCCCACACCATGAGGCAATTCTACAGCATCAGCTGTGTGTCCCACCATTCAACTCAACTCTGATGCCATTTACTTGGCCATAGTGTCAGATTCCACCGATTAAGGGCTCAGTTCC
>NW_006489976.1:0-870 GCF_000325575.1 Pteropus alecto | reverse complement strand
AGAGCTCGATCAAGAAAGATTTTTCACAAATTACTTGATTTTATTCCAAGATCTGCAAATACTAGAATCCTGAAGGATTAAAAGTGTTTAAAGAGTTTTCATTCCATTACTGTAAGGTAGTATTTCTCGCACCTGGTTGAGGATATTTTTATTATCATTATTTTCCAGTAAAGATGTGGTGAGACAGTTGGCAGCCTTTGAAATCACAGAAACAACCATTCAGGATATTTTGCTGCATTTAATATTGGCTAAGCATTTTTTATTATGAAATTCTCTTTTTCATCCTTAAAAGAAAAAAGAAGCTTAGGTCTCTTTCCCATCTGCTTCTACAGAAGGAGGCAGAGTTTTTATGAGTATTGTGGTGGACTGCAACTCAAGTGGAAGAAATGAAGTGCTCCGAATTTCATTTGCTTTTGCAGAGTTAAACTTTGCATAGCAACCTGTCTTCAGTGCTGTGCTTTCCCTCTGTGCTCCAGGATTCTCACATAAAGTAATAGAATTGCAGCAATGATTTCGTGCTTCCAAAAGTCAGAGGTGCTGACGATCCCGATTAGACAAGATTAACTCTCCCACCTCCGGCCAATCTCAGGCTGCCACGTTACACAAAGAAAAGAAGTCTAACGAGACTTTGTAAGATCGTAAAATCAAATAAGGAGAATTTGGATTCATTAGGCAAAAACACTGGATTGTGATGTGAGGGTCCCTGGAATGATTCCCAGTTGAGACCCTGTTATTTTCCACATCTAAATTTCCTTTGTGAGCAGACAGGAAGAATGTCGACTCCTAAACATCACTTGAAGATTAATTGCTTTCAGAATCATTTATCTTGATCGTTCTAGAAAATATTTCTCAAATTGTCTACCATAGACC
>NW_006489975.1:0-873 GCF_000325575.1 Pteropus alecto | reverse complement strand
CACGCTGGGCTGGCGGGCGGACGTGCTTGGTGAAACCCCGCCGAACGAGGGTTTGAATCCTGGCTCCGCCGGTTATGGCTGTGTGGCCTTGGGGAAGTCACCTGACTTCTCCGAGCTTCGGTTTCTTACCCATGAAATAGGGCGAGTAGTTCCTACCTCTCCGAATTGCTGTGTGGGTGAAATGAGGTTTCATGTTTGACAGGAAGGCTCACGACAGCCCTTAGCACATAGAGGTCATCGGTAGAATTTTGTCTTGCTGGAACTCTCGCTAGGCTGAAGGGGTGTGTTTTGAGAATGGAGGTCGGGGGGTCACGTGGCTAGATGTTTGACGTATATTTCTACTCCCCTCCCCCCACCCAGGGGGTGGGAGAGACACTGTGTGGCCTGAGACTGGCTGCAGGAGCAAGTGGATTTGGGAGACAGACAGTGGACTTGAACCTGGCCCTCTTCTCATCTCGATGCCAGTTTGCCTCAGTCCTGCAAGGGCTGTGGGGCCAGAGCGCCCAGGGCAGACACTCAGGAGGAGGTTGACTGAGTTAAGAAGATGGCTCTTCTCTTTCTGGAACTGCCCCTGTGGGCCTGTCTGTCTCCCCATAACTGGCTCCCTGGAAAGCTCTGGACAGCAATGCTACCCGCCGGGGCACAGGTCCCTGGGGAGGGTCTTTGGGTCACTAGGGTCCAGACCTGACCCTCGAGAAGTCAGCAAACCAAGTGGAGGGCATGGCATCCTCCAACCATCCTTCATCCAAGGAGAGGCCAGGCGGAATGTTCGGGGGGAGAGACAGGCGAGGATGCTGTGGACCCCAATGTGTACCAAGGGGTTGGGGAGGGGACCACTCTCAGCCAGTCCCCTACTAAAAATGGTTGGAGGCA
>NW_006489974.1:0-871 GCF_000325575.1 Pteropus alecto | reverse complement strand
AAAATGTTTATAATTAGTAGGAGATTTAATGTAACAGTAGCTGCCTTTCAGAGCACAGGAGTTCTAGACCATTAAGCATGAAAATATGCAGAGTGAAGCTTTCAGAATCCAGAAGGTGTAGATTGTTCTAAAATTGAAGGGAAAGGAATAGTGAGGCTTCCAAGGTTCAAGTAACTTAGAAAGTGTGAGTTCAGGTTCAAGTGACACAGGTGGCCTATTCCAAAGTCTATGTTGCATGGAGGGTGTGGATTTGGCTGGTGTCCAATGCTCAGCTGAACTATTAGGAATAAGTTTCTAAGACTCGAGAGACTCAAAAGAGATTGCGGTTTGGGGTTCAGTTAGGGGAATTGCTGTAGCATAAAATGTAACTAGAGACTGGGCAATGCCAGCATCTCTAGGTGGATTCCCTGAGGTTTATTCACCTCAGGACTTGAGAGACTAAGATATTTTTCCATTATAATATTCAAAATTTAGTAATTTAGAGAAAATCTGAGATTACCTTAAAAATGAAGAATTTGTTGTCAAGAGTCAATTAAATTATAAGTGACAGACTTTATCATAGGCCTCCTTACTTCTTTATTTAGTGCTTTTTGTATCCTCAGAGTTGAAGGGGGTGAGGGACGAGGGTAGAAGAAGAAGAGAGGGGGGTTCTTGCAGTGTGGGATGGAACAATTTACATAGTAAAAATATAAAGGCAGAGTCAGTACCTTGGTAAACAAAGCTAGTATAGAATCAAGTGACATCTTGGATAATATAAGGAAGTAGAATCTGGAAGTGCTGCTGGGGCATCAGATAAGCATTCTGAAGTCAAGCTGTAGAAGTTATTTCAGGAAATATCAAGAGAAGAAGTTTAAAATCAAGCAGACAGAAA
>NW_006489973.1:0-871 GCF_000325575.1 Pteropus alecto | reverse complement strand
TGTCCCCTGCTGTAACTGTGATCGCCCTGCCTCCTTCTTAGAAGGAGCCTTATGATTAGATGGGGCCCACCTGGTAATCCAGGCATGTCTCCCCATCTCAAGAACCTTAACTTCATCTCACCTTTTGCCACGTCTGGAAAGAAAGTCACAGGTTCTGAAGAGTAGGATGTGGCCATTTTGGGGAGGCTATGAGGCTGTTTTCACAGTTTCTCACAGAAATAGTCACATGAGTATATGGGATGCTGGTGCAATGGCTTCAAATATTGAAAACGGAGATAGCCTAATGTCTGCCAATAGGGTTCTGGCTGAACGGTGATGCAGACATGCTATAGAATATTATGCAGCCATAAAAAGCATGAGACAGATGACATGGTGTATTTTTGAATGAGCGAGACAAATGTCAGAAATTCATAAGTCATTCGTTCAACAAATATTTTCAATGTCTATCACGTTCCAGGAGCTTGGAACACAGTAATGAATTAAACAGGAGGCATTATAATCCCTTTCTGTATAGAATCTATAATGGAAATGCATACATGTATTTCCATATATAGATTCTATACAGAAAGGAAAAAAAAAGGTCTTCTCTGGAAAGCAAACACTAAATTGTTAACAGTGGGAGAGGAAGAGCCAGCAGTGAAAGTGATGAAGATCTGCCCTTTTCCTTTGGGTGTTTTCACATTGTTTTATCTTTTTCAACAAGTATTTCTTATTTCTCCTCAAAAAATTAAAATAAACAAAGGTATAGTTATCAGGACAAGTTATCTATTATCTAATCCTATTTCATAATGATGAAACTGTCCATCTGAAAAATAGAAAGAAGGAAGGAAGAAAAGATGGAGGGAAGGGAGGAGAGAAAGGGGGGAAATAA
>NW_006489972.1:0-871 GCF_000325575.1 Pteropus alecto | reverse complement strand
TTGCTGCTTGGTTAGCACTCAAATGTTATTATTACAGGGCACGTTAGAGATTTTAAGAGAAGTTGCCCCCAGATGTGATCATGGTTTCTCGGAACCTATGTATTTTTCCCTATGTTGCAGAAGGCCTTCTTGAAACAAGCAGAAGGCCTTCAGCACCCCTGGTCTATTTGCCTTGGCCATTAAGGCGGGGTGAAGTGGGAAGTGGTCTCTGAGGATATTCTTTGGGGAGCATGAAAGGGGACTAATTCTGGCTGAGTGCCTACATTGTACTGGACACATGGCATCTTTCCAGAATCTTCAGAGCTGTGCTATCCAACACGGTTGCCATGAGCCACATGTGGCTGTTTAATCTTTAATTAATTAAAATGAAATATTCAGTTCCTTAGCTGAATAAGCCTTATTTCCAGTCCTTGATAGCCACATGCAGTTGTGCTACTAGGTTGGACAGCATAGGTAGAGAACGTCCCCATCCCCACAGGAAGTTCCACTAGACAGTGCTGCTTTAGAGTAGGGTGTGATGGCCCCCTGCACAGATGGGGAAACTGAGCCTGAAGCCCAGGCTCTTTCTGCTCAGCCCTGAAGAAGCTGGTCCCCAGATTCCTCAGTGGAAGGCTGGGTCCTCAGCAGATGTTCCACTGTCTCACCTGTTGCTCCACAGCTAGCAGGGTCAAGTCCAGGACAGAGTAGGTGGCACACGCAGCTGGCTCTCCCTCACCCAGGCCTCACTGAGTTGCCTCTTATGCATGTGTGTGAGATTTGGGGGAACTCCTGACAAAGAGCTCAGACCCAGGGGTCTACAGGGACCAGACATGGCAGGAGGGGCAGCGGGCACTCTTGGCCTGCCAGGCGAGAGCCCCAACCCTCTGCAGGG
>NW_006489971.1:0-871 GCF_000325575.1 Pteropus alecto | reverse complement strand
TCTCCGCAGCGTGGAAAGCGTTTCAGACACAGAGCTGTGAGGACAGCAGGTCCCTCGCGGGGCCATGCGCTCCGCCTCACACGGCCCACGGCCGGGAGCACGGACCCCGCACCCCCCGCGCCCCCCGTTTAAAACGCGCGGGAATCGCTCTGCCGCCTCGTCAGGCCTCCCGACGTTCTCTCAGAGGAAACTTAGAAAACGTTAGGGTTGGTATGTGGCTTCTCCCAGGGCACGTGGAGCAAAGGGCCACAGCGTGGGGGCCTAAAACAGTAGAAACGCATCGCGTCACGAATCCGGACGCCAGCGGCTGGGAGCCAGGTGGGGCGCCCTGCTCCCGCCCGAGCCCCAGGGGCCGGCCCGTCCTGTCGCCAGCTTGCCTGGGTCCCGGGTCTCGTGGCCACATCCTTCCTCCACCACGTGTTCTCACTGCCGTCCCTCCGTGCATAGCCGTACCCAGGTTCCCCCTTTTTATAAGGACACCAGACTCCTGGGTTATGACCTCATCTAACTTGGTCACCTCAGCAAGGACCCTGTTTCCAAATAAAGCCACATTCACTGGTTCTGGGGACTGGGACTTCAATGTGTCTTTTTGGGGACACGCTTCAGCCCATGGCCGTGAATAACCGCATCCACCCCCGACTTTGCTGTGAGCCGTGACTGACCGTGAATGTCAGAGCCCACCTCTCGGCCTCGCGTGTGGCGTCATGTGGTGTCACACTCTGGACGGAGACCTAGGGTGGGTGTGTCATGTCGCAGTGGCACCTGTGGTGCCCTGGTGGCTCAGAGCTGAGATGTCACAGGGGAGCGGTGGGTCAGCTCCAGTGCCGACCGTGGGATGTTTAAAAAATATGTATCGCGTTTAAAATGTGAG
>NW_006489970.1:0-871 GCF_000325575.1 Pteropus alecto | reverse complement strand
AAAGGCAAAAGCCTTTCTTATGGCAGGTCTCTTAAGGGAATTTTCTGAGGCTGTCATACAATTCTTGTTATATCTTGTCGGCCAGAACTTAGTAATGGAATAGAGACTGGGGAATGTTGGCCTTATTCTAGACAGCCTTATGCCCAGCTAAAATGTGGGAGGTTTACGTCCTTAAGAAGAAAGGGAGGAATGAACATTGGTTAGCCAAACACTACAGTTATTCTACACCTCTTTTTCTTGACTAATGTTACCTATCTCATAGGACTCTTGGGATTAAGAAAAATAATACACATTAAAGCATCGAATGCAGTACTTGACATAAAACAAGCTTTCAGTAAATGTTAGTTTCTATTTCTCCTTATTCTTCTTTCATGAATTGTCTAGTTTCTCTGCTGCCACATCATTGGTATCCAAATCCTATTTTAAATACTTGGGCATTTGCCCAGTTGGTGGTACCAGACCATAGTCTCGTACCTTTTCATGAGAAGGAGCAACACATTGTTGCTCAATGTCAGCATTTATTTCTTAGTTTAAAACATGCCTTAGATTAAAAACATAGCTCTTGGAATCAAATAGACCTGGGTGCGAATCTTGGCTCTGCCACTTACTCAGTATGCAGCCTTAGCTCCTCACATCCTCAGTTTCCTCATCTGTGAACTGCGAGTAAAAATCAGGTATGAAGATTAAATGAAATAAAATGTGCATAGAGTGCTTAATACTATGCCTGATAAAGTAGGTGGTGGCTTTTCTTTTTTAATTTGGCCTAATCTGGGTGAACCTTTTTAAAAATGAACTCATTCCATTAAAAAAAAGTTTTAAAATTGGTCACCTCCATAAATATCCGAATGAGTGTTATTAAATTGTTTAAATT
>NW_006489969.1:0-871 GCF_000325575.1 Pteropus alecto | reverse complement strand
CTGTGAGTGATCGCATGTGTGTGTGAATGAGTGGGTGTTTGTATGGCCGGGGTTGCAGGGCGTTTCGAAGGGATTTCTTCGCGGCTCTGAGACGCCTGCGTCCTGGCCCCGAGCCCGCTCTCCACCTCCCAGTGGCCCAGCTGCCCACGCGCGCTTCCCAACGTCGAATGCTGCACGTGAAAAGCCCCTCGCGACATCTCTCCGAGATTCCTTCCTGAACAGTTTAAGAAACTTACGATGCCCCAGGATGCTTACAGGTGACGTTTGCCCTTGGAAAAGTGGGTTGGGGCCATCGTTGCTGCCGTTGGGCAGATTTTCTTTCTCCTCTGCCATCGTTCTAACTGTAGCAGAGCATGCGGGGAGACCCCTTGTCCCCTCTGCCCGTGGATGTGAGTGCCCAGGTCAGGGGCGTGGACGCTTCCTCTGCATCCGTCAGGCCACACCTGGCGCATGAGGCCCGGCCCGTTCCTTCCTCCGTAAACACTGAGGGCGCTGTCCCGTGTGCCAGGCGCTCTCTGGAGAGCAGGGGACACTGGTGAAGGAGACGGGACTCCCGCCCTCAAAGAGGTCACAGTCTGAGGAGTGACCAACACACAGCTGCTGGTCGACTCTTGGTCTGGGAAGCGTTGACAGGAGGGAGCAGCTGGGGGAACCCCTCGCTCGTGTTGAGGGACCCAGGCTTTCCGGCAGGAGGCGCTATCTGAATCAGCTCTGGGGAAAGTAGTGTCATCCAGGGAGGGGGGTGTGGGGAAGGACCTGGGGAGGGGGACACCCTGTGCAAAGCAGAAGGGCCCGGAAGGAAAGGTGGCTGTACAGGAGGCCGGGGCGTGCAGAGGGGTGGGGGGTAGGGTGGGCAGAGGGGTGGGGGACG
>NW_006489968.1:0-870 GCF_000325575.1 Pteropus alecto | reverse complement strand
GATCAGTTAGGAGAATTCTGACCTATTCTTCATTCTTTTTTATTTTTATTTACTTATTTATTATTATTTTTTTTAATTCGGGAAGTACATATGGACCATTTACCTACTAAGGACCAGACATTGTTCTAGACACTGGGGAGACTAGGAGAACAGGACACACAGGGCCCTGGTCTTCAAGATACAAGCAGGTAAAAAGAAATGAACACATTAATAAAAGAATGTAAGAAATGATAAGAGCTAAAAAGAACTAAAACAAAAGAAAGAAACCAGGGGATGAGATAAAAAGTCACAAGAGGAAACTTATTTTGTAAGATAGAGCAATCGGGGTGAGCTCTTTGAAGCTGTGATGTTTAAACAGAGGTCTCGATCTGAGGAGAGAGTTAAGAGTGGGTGGAAGGGCATCCCGACAGTGGGAAGAACATATGCAAAGGCCAGGAGTTAGGAAAGATCTTGGCTTGAGAGTGTGATGTGGAAGGGTGCAGGAGAAGTAGAGCAGAGAAGGGGCTATGACAGCAGTCCCGGCGAGAGATACGAGAGATCAGGTTAGGGTGGTGGCAGCAGAGATTCGGGGCAGTGGTTAGAGCGGAGATGTATGTTGGATGTGGAACTGACATTTCTTGCTGGTGTTTTGGGCATGAGAGATTGAGAAACAGGGCTCTTCCCTGCTTTCTGGTTTGAGTCATTGGAAGGACAGTGGACTCATTTACTGAGTTGAGGATAAGGATTTGAGGAAAAAAAATGAGTTCTATTTTGGACATGTAATGTTGGAGAAATCTGTATGACAAGCAGAATTAGAAGACAGACAGTTACATACTTGTGTCTGAACTCAGAGAAGTGCTTGGATCAGAAGAAAGAACTCTGAGAGTCATC
>NW_006489967.1:0-869 GCF_000325575.1 Pteropus alecto | reverse complement strand
TTCTATTTTTCACACACTGACTGAACATATAGCTGCTCAGTAGTGCATGGACTATCTGAGCTCAAAGTATCTACTGGGTTTATTTGCAAATGTATTAACAGGAAGGGCATAGTGGACTCAAACCTAAAAGCAAGGAGAGGAAGAAAAGGCAAACCATAATTGCATTTGAACTGAAGGGTGGCAGCCCCACGGGACAAATCCTAAGAACTGCAGAGAAGTTCCACACTCAGAAGTGTGAAGACATCATAGATTTCTCCTATTCAACTACCCCCGACATAAGAAATCCTGATGGTTCTATATTCAGATTACCTATCCCAAAGCCTGTTATTTCTCACCACCTCAACTACTGCCACACTGTTGCAAAGCCAATCATCATCTCACATCTGGATCATGGCAGATCATCCTCTTGTCTAATCTCCACACAGCAGCCAGAGAGAGTATCCTTTTGGAAGAGAACTGAGACTATGTCACCTATCCACTCAAAACCATCCAAATAGCTCACCATCTGAGAGTAAAAACCAAATACTAGACTTTCGGGATATCCTGTGCAGTCTACGTCACCTCCCCAATAACTGACTTTATCTCCAACTACTCTTACTCGCTGTGCTCCAGCAACACTGACCTCCTTGTGGCTGGTCCTTCATCTCAGGCCTTTCACTTTAGGTCTTTCCATTGGCCTTTTCTTCTCAGTATTCTTTCCCAGATAAGTACATAGTTAACCCCTCCACTTTCTTCAAATTTTCACTCAAATGTCATTCTCATGTGGAACCATCCTATCTACCCTTTTAAAAACCGGAATCCATCTGCCATCTCATCTTAACTTCTTTTTCTACTCTACCTATTTTTTTCTCTCTGGACCAAAAAAAAAA
>NW_006489966.1:0-870 GCF_000325575.1 Pteropus alecto | reverse complement strand
GGCCCCACTTTTTTTTTAAATTCTTGGCTAGTCACACTGGTTTATTTTTGTAGATTTCATCTTAGGACTATTTTGCTTGCTAAGTCCCAAGACAAATTCTTTTGGAATTTCTATTGCAATTTTACAAAATCTTTATAGTTACGTAGAGGAGAGCTGTGATTATTGTGAAATTGTGTCTTTCCTTCGTAAATCGTCACCAGCGGTACAGATTTTTTTGAGATTGGTGATTCATGGCTATTTTATGTGTATGAGGGTGGGTTGTCTGTGTTGAGTTTGAGATGATCAGTGTTTGCTGCAATTAAAATGTCTTTAAACACCAGAGCCCTTGGGATCTCTGGGTAGCATGTTGGTTGTTTCAACAACGACATGTGCTTTGCTTACTTTTTTGGCTGCCGTCAGGACTATTAAAATTCCTTCTCTTTGCCTTTTTTAGGTTTGACACCTACAGATATAAGAAAGAGAGTGAACGCCTGGCCCAGTATTTGAATGCGGTGCCCAACGGCAGAATCCTGTCTGTCGCCGTGAACGACGAAGGGTCCCGCAACCTGGACGACGTGGCCAGGAAGGCGATGACCAGGCTGGGCAGCAAACACTTCCTGCGCCTTGGATTCAGGTACCGCCCATCACCGCCACCTCCCCAGGCTCGGGGACACTGAGGCAGGTCAGCCCCTGAGAGGTCCCCTTGCCCCAGGGTCGCACCACCCTCGGTGACCGAGGGAGCTGCAGGCACCTTCTCCATCTGCGTGGGACAGATGGGCTTGTTCCTGCAGGGGACCTGGGATTTCTTACAAGCAGATCCACTCCTGAAATGCAGAAGTTCTCTCTTTGTATGAACCCATTCGTTCTGTCTGTCCCTTGCAAAATGTTAAT
>NW_006489965.1:0-870 GCF_000325575.1 Pteropus alecto | reverse complement strand
AGCTTTTTATGATGCTCGGCCTACGAGGCCACTACTTGAAAGCCAGAGAGCGTCAGAGCTGAAAGGGGGCAGAATTGATCTGTCCCCTTTAAGCCTGTGTTGTTTGAAGAGTGTCTTTTATATGAGAGGTACCCTCCAAATGTAAAAATCTCACCCCGGCTTAGGAGAAGACAGTCTTGCTTACCAAGGTGTCTCAAAAGTTGTGCAAATGACAAGCTGATTTTTAGCTGAAAAGAAGACACATCTGAAATATTGATGCGGCAGCCGGAGCCCAGCTCCAGACCCAGCTACAAAGGGAGGTGCTAAATAGTTAATGAAGAGTATAATTAACCAGCGGTCATGGCCCTTTGGCTGCAGGTTTCAAGCTAACCGTTCCCCGTACACACTTCTCTGACCCGCCAGAGCCCAGGGTGCTGCCACTCAAAGCATCAGCAGCCTGAATCAAACTGTAAACTTCCTGCCATCTCGTCACCTCATCCTCCCTGCCCAGATCACAGCCTCTGCTCGGGCTACTTCTGCTGCACCCTCTCTCGGTGCTTTTGTACGTGCTAGTCCTTCTTCTCAGGAATCCGCTCTCCTGCTTGAGCATCGGACCCACTCCCCTCCCTGACTTGCCTCGTAGGGGCACTGGGAGGACCGCGTGTTAGTGATGTCAGCGTGGAGCGTGGCGTGGCGCGCGGTTTTTGCTCTGTCAGTGTGAGCCATTAATGTTCCACGTCTTCCCTCACTCAGCCCAAGTGTCATCTCCTGGAGCTTCTTGGCATCCAATCCGAGGCAGATGTCCCACTGCAGCCTGTGCTTATGTAATTACGCTGTCACTTGGTTGCTGGTTTGTGGTCCTTGCTAGAGTCTAAGCTTCTTGAAGACTGG
>NW_006489964.1:0-870 GCF_000325575.1 Pteropus alecto | reverse complement strand
GATTGCCATGCCTATCATCATTCTCTTCTTTGGGCTGAGTCTGGAACTGGGACCCAGCTCCTTGGAGGAACGCAGCCACCAGGCGGAAGGTGAAAATCTGGTCACAAGCGGAATTCTGATTAAAAAGGGAGACTATTTTTGGGGTAGGCCAATGATAGTATCTGCAACATATTCTGCCATTTACCATAGATATTTGTGTAGATGGTATATCAGTCCATTGTAAGTAATAGAAGAAAAAGTTAGGGAGAAATTTATTGGCTTGCACATCTCGAAAGTTCGGGGGCCTTCAGCTTCAGGCATGGCTGGGTCCAGGCGACAATGTCATCTATGCTTGGTCTCCCTTTTCACTTCTCGTCTCTGTTTTCCTGAGTGTTGACTTAATTCTTAGGCAGAAGCTTACTAAGTGGTGGCCCCAGAAGCTACAGGCTTACTCCCTACTTAGCAACTCCAGAGGAATAAGTATCTCTTAGGCAACTATTCCAACAAAAGTTCAAGAATTGAGCCTGAATGACTTAGTTTGGATCACAGCTCCATTTTTGAACCAAACCGTGCCCAGCAGTAATGGCAAGCTCTCATCGGCCAAATCTAAAACTTGTGCCTCCCTGCCCCTTGAATCAAAAAATGAGATCATTGCCATATCTAAACAGACTAAGAATTTGGGTAAAGAAACCAGAATTCTACCAGAGTGAGTTCTGAGGACACCCCTCAGACCCAGAATGCTTTGCACCGAGACGGCAGAGTTCTAACTTGCTCAGACTTTCTTTGCTTCCTTCATTGATTCCTACCCGTGGTTGAGACTTGCTCTCTAAACCTAGTCCCTTAGGCTAGTGCTTCTCAAAGATTATTGTGCCTATGAGTCATCTGTGGGGG
>NW_006489963.1:0-870 GCF_000325575.1 Pteropus alecto | reverse complement strand
GCTCCGTGGGTCTCAGAATCGTTCGCGCCACAACACGTTTTTCGGTAAAAAGGCTTTGCTCAGACCTCAATCCCGCGCAGGATCCTGGGTCACGTACGAGAGACGAGTTTACACCGAGCTGCGAATGCTGAGGGTTAAGGTTGGCTGCTTGCCAGCTGGCACCTCTCAACTGATAACGCGTGCACCCCAGAGAGAGGGCACGGTTAGGAGAGGCCTCGTGGGATACTCGGCATAGTCAAAGATCCCGGTCAGGGAGACGTTTTCCCCACCGTAATCTCCTTTCTTCTCTGGTCTTCACTCTCCCCACTCCACCCTGAACATTTTGTCAGGGGCCACCGTGATGGTGCAGGGATGGATGCCCCGCAATAGCTGAATCTTTCAGAGTAGCCCAGTGACTGAAGCTGCAAAACCAGATTTGGGGCGGGGAGCAGGGGGATTTCTGAAATTAGAATCCAGGAGACAGGGGGTCATTTTGGGAAGGTAAATGTGGAGGTCGTGAACTGGGGCCACCGCTGGTCACATTTCTCGAGTTCACTAAGCAGGCTGTCCTGAGAGAAAGAATCTTACTCAAAGAAGAGGAGAGTTGGGGAGAGAAGCAGGTTCTGATCCCAGTTCCCCTGGGAGCCAGCAATACAACCGGATGGTTTGTTTGTTTGTCTGTTTGTTTGTGTTCAATCCCTCTCTGGGTTAAACTAGTTTACCCTGAGTTTCTGACACTTCCAAGGAAAAGAACTCTGTCAAACAGCAAAGAGGTTATAGGGGATCCAGTTACATAGTTGTAGAAACTTAACTAAGTTGCCTTGGACAGATGTGTGGAAGGCAGAGTTTGTATGCCATGAACTTGGATATTTAGTTGAGATTTCCAAGCAA
>NW_006489962.1:0-870 GCF_000325575.1 Pteropus alecto | reverse complement strand
CAGTCTACCTGGCCTGGGGTCTTGAGGAGGCCTGGGGAGCGTCACATGAGGATCCCAGGAGAAGGGCGTGTCCCGTAAAGGGCAGCTGCATTTTACATTCTCAACTAAACAGCCAAGTGCCCCATGTGAGCAAGCTCTGCTCCACCCTCTCCCAGTCCCCCACCCCAGATCAGCTGGTCACTCAGGCCCAGATGTAACCAAGGCAATTTTCTGTCACCTCATACACCCCAGGCCCAAGCCCCTTCAGGCCCAGCATCAGAAAGAAGGAGAATCCAGCCAAGCCCACCAGGCAGATTCAGTGAGAGAACGTTGTTCCCTGTCTGAATCCCTACTGTGGCCTCTTGCGGACTCCCACAGGGGCTTCCCCGGTGTGTTTGAGCGGGTGGGCAGCCCTCCTTGTCTGGCGGAAGACATCAATGTACCCTTTGTCACAAACCCCTTTCAGAAAAGAAGCTATACAGATGGGGCGGCAAACTTAGGGACGATTCATTACCGGGATGTGCAGCAGCCATCGTCCAGCTCCTTCCTCTCTCTGTCCTTGCCCTTCCTTGGGGAGGGGGTGGCATGTGGAGAACCAGCTTGAGTGGGAGCCCCCACTCCTTTTCTCAGCTTCCTGGGGGGTGAGACTCAAGCAGGTCAAGACAGACAAGGCTACTCATGGCTTCTAGTGGTGTCCCTGCCATGCGATGTCCTCTGAGAAGTGTGTTGGCCAAGGCCCCAGGCAGAGAGGCCAGGCAGAGAGATGCCTGCAGTCCAGAGACAGGCAGATCCATTTCCTTGGGGCTGCGGATGACTGTGACGGCCCTGCTCACCATCGCTCTGATCCCACTTCTTAGGGCAGAGGAGAGGGACCCTGTGCCCAGCACAGTG
>NW_006489961.1:0-869 GCF_000325575.1 Pteropus alecto | reverse complement strand
CAGTAAACTCTTCGCTGGGAACTCAACAGAAGTTGATGCGTTGAGATGATGGTTGGTATGGGGGGCTCAGGTGTGCTGCGTCTGCTTCCACTAATGTGCCGCTCCTAAAAAATGGGTCTGGGGTAACGTCAGCAGTGACAGGGAGCCAGTTAAAGAGGCCCCTCCCTGCCCCGCTGCAAACCAGGAAAATCGCAGTGCCTTCCAGTGAAGCCGGGAACAGCCGCTGGTTCACACGCACATTAAAAAGTGAGACGCAAAGCGTCTGTGCGCGCTCGTCAGCGCGGGTTTACAGTAAAGATCAGGCGGCGAGTTTGCAGAACGACCACCACCTGCACCCTCCCGGGGCCAGCATTGGGCACGAGGGCTCTGAGTAGATGAGTGAGGGCTGCGAGCAGCCCCTGGCCAGGAGGAGGTCACAACTGGCTGCACCTGCTCTTGGAAGGAGTAGTAGAGCAGCAAGCAGCAGCACTGCCTGTGCTGTCATAGAGTCAGGGGGCATCTGACTGAAGGCAGGAAGGGAGGACCGCACAGTTTGGTCCCCAGGTAGGAGCTCACTATTCCTGACTCTCCTGGGACAAAGGACAGGGGAGGGTGGCCTTTTCAGCATTTCCACGTCCTTTTGCCTGTGAGTGTGGGGAAAGCAGACGAAGGGGCTGTGCTGACACTTTTGAAGACACATTTTCATCATACAGCCATGACTCCTCACATAGTGTCGCCAGAGCAAACGATCCAGAGCAGGAGGAAGATGAGAATGAAATAACTGCTTCTCAGGTAAACATGGTATCACAGATGTGTGGATGTGTCCGCTTTTCTTACTGAAATGCCATGTATTTTGAAGCTGCAAACCTTGACATCTCTACATCTGGTGG
>NW_006489960.1:0-870 GCF_000325575.1 Pteropus alecto | reverse complement strand
TTCAGAGCTTGAGCTGGGACAAGAAAGCTGAGCATCACCTCCCAGATTCGGCAGAGAACAGGGGCATCGGGAGACCCCGGTTTGTAGTGCTCCATGAATGTCAGTGAAGGCCCACAAAAGTGTGGCAGTGCTGACACCAGGGCCCCGAGGTGTCAACGAAGTAACTGGCAGTGCACTGTGTGTGTACAGGCCACTCATGTGTGATCATCCACATCATGGCCAAGACGTGGTGCTGTCTTTATGCAGCCTACATAGAATATCAGACGTTTTTGACTTGGTACAAGCAAGTGTTTGGTTAAGTCCCTTATCGCTGAGTAAACAAACAATAAACCAACCAAACTAGAGGTTGTAACTGTGCAGAAAACAATGCTGCAGGTGTCACCGCCCCATGCACAGTTATAAGGGCCCAGATGAGGACAGCAGGCACTCACCTTCAGAAACATGAGGAAGAGCTGCCCAGGAGTGAGCACTTCCTGGTTCACTAAGCTATCAGGATTCTCTTCCATGCACTCTCCTCTGGCCAAAGCGAAGAGCTTCCGGGTCATAAAGCAAAGCACATAAAACTTCTCAGTATTGGATTTCAAGTGGATACAGATGCACTGGCTGTCAAGAGAGACAGAAAAAGCTTAACATGATTCCACTGCCATTCCTTGCCACCCTATTCACCAATGCCCCCGGATCATGTTTACTTAAGTCTTTGCTCATTTTCAAAAAATCGCTTTATACTTTATAGCAAGATCAGCAAAGAACAGGATATTGTCACAAGGCCCAGAGCTGAGCTGGGCAACCTGACAGTGACAAGCCACACGCGCTATTCAGATTTCTGAGTTAGCCCTGAGCAATGCAGGGCAAGGGGCACTGATACCTGCA
>NW_006489959.1:0-870 GCF_000325575.1 Pteropus alecto | reverse complement strand
AAAAAATAACCTATTTTTAATATTTTAAAGTTATTTCATTCTTTTTCAAGAAAAGACACTTTGAGCCATCAGAATAATACCTTGGAAATTACAGCATCTTAAAATATTTAAGGTTTTTATTTCTGCGTTTTTCACACAAATCGAGGTGCTAAGGAAAGAACAGAACATATTCAATCAAACCAGTGATTCGTTAAGTACCTACTATGTGCCAAGTGTTGCACTGGACGCTGGAGTTACGCGAGTGAACAAGACCTCTGCCTTCTGGGGAGTGAGATGTTGAAACCTGGAATCACTGTAGAGCTCAGCTCTGTTATGCAGAAGCACCGGGAACTGAGAGATATAAGCAGAGCCGACTGTGCCTGGTCTGGAAATCAGAGAACAGAGTCCGAATAAAGTGCTCTTTACACTGACACCTGAGCTGTGGGTGAAGGACGTGAGGGGGGAAGACTGTCCCAGGGGAAGGACATGACAGAGGTGACATAAGGTCAGCAAATGCAAACCCTGGAGCGGGAGAGTGGTGACGATAAGGGAGGAAGGCCCCGTCTGGGGACTTGCGAGCCTGCTAGTTTGCATATCACCTCCAGAGTGAGGGGAGGCCCTTCAAGAACTTAAGTACTGTCATTATGTTCACAAAGATCTCCGGTCACAGAGACTAGAGAGACAGGACTGGAGGCATGAGGCAAGTGGGAGAGCTGGCTCTGTAGTCCAGGAAAAAGGTGACCCCTGCCGAGAATGGGATGGGAAGCGTGGACAGATGCGACGGAGATTCCGAAGGAGAGCTGAACGCATCTGATGCTCGTTGGAGCTTTGGCGTGAGGGAGAAGCGGGGACCAGCGCAGCCCCCTTAGCTGTGCGGGGTGTACACTGAGA
>NW_006489958.1:0-870 GCF_000325575.1 Pteropus alecto | reverse complement strand
AATTGCTCAATAAATAATGCTACTATAATTGCAGCTCAGATGCAAAAACACATTCACACATGCAATGCACTTCGTCTGTACATCCACATTGTAACAAACCCCAAACCTGTTAGGGAGTAATCAGTGCCTCAGACTGAATTCTTTTTGCTATGGTTCTCCTACTAACATTTTGCTAGCCTGTGAAAACTTACAACAGTCATTTTACAGGTCTCAGAAAGCTGCCCTTTTCTAAGAAAAGGCAAAGAGAGACACCCAATCTCACTTCCAAAAATATGGAAAACCACAGTGTGGTTTTATTAAATGCAGTGTGGTATGCGAGATTGGATCCTGGAACAGACAAGGGACATCGGTGGGAAACTAGGTTAAATCCGAATGAAGACTAGAGTTTAATGAATAATCCTGTACCAGTGTGAATTTCTTAGTCTTGACAAATGGACCAGACCTTTGTAAACTGTTAACAGTGGGGAATTAGGCAAAGGGTACACTGGAACTTTCTTTACTATCTTTGCAGCTTTTCTGCAAATATAAAATTATTCCGAAATAAAAATATTTTTAGAAATCAGTGGTCATGTTTTTCGGATTTCTACGCTATAGGTAATACAAGTGAGGTGAGTCTGTGTGTAAGGTTGCCAGAAAAAAAATACAGGAAGCCCAGTTAAATTTGAATTTCAAAAAAATATATATATTTTTAGTATAAATATATCCCAAATACTGTACGGGATATATTTATACTAAAAAAGTATGCATTGTTCATCTGAAATTCAAATTTACCTAGGGTTCTGTATTTGTATTTGTTAAATCTGGCAATGCTATCCGGAAGTACTATTGATAAAGAAGCATAAATAAACCTTATTATTTTAAATGATACTG
>NW_006489957.1:0-870 GCF_000325575.1 Pteropus alecto | reverse complement strand
ACAGTGACCAAGTGCCACGTCGGGAGTGACCGCCACCTCCCTGAGGGAGGCTGGCACCCCGGAGCTCCGCCCAGCAAGGAAGCAGCCTCACCCCGACACCCGCTTAGGTGCACACACAGTCGGTGGGGGTCGGCTGGTGTGTCCATGGGAAAGCCACGGACACAGCCCATCTCACGGGGACCCTCCACACCGGGAGCCCCGAGGCAGCCAGGGGCCGCAGGCTGGCAGGGCACCCTGCACACGGGTCAGCCTGGGAGCCCCGCCAAGCCCCAGCGTGCTCCGTGACTAACCCCATTTTACGGACGGGAAAACCGAGGCTCAGAGGGCTTAAGTGATGACAGGGTCTCAACAGAGAAGGAGCGAGGAGGCCCACGCGGGGCCCTGGCCACGCCCCCCTGTCTGCGCATCTGGACTGTAGGACAGATGCAAAACCTTAACAGGGCCCTCTCATCCACATCAACCACGGATCCCGAACAACTGTAGGGCCCGTTCCAGAGAAATCAAAAGGCTAAAAATATTTGAAACCATCGCTCCGGGAAAGTTTATTTTCTAAAGAAAGGAGCGCAAGGCGAACTCTGTATCGTAAATCACAGCATTTCAAAGAAAACATGCAGAGCGTGCGGGACACGGTGGTGATTCCAGCACACACGAGGCCACAGGCCCCGGGCTCAGCGACCCAAGACGTCCCCGCAACGGGCGCCCTCTGGTCCCGGGGATGGGACACGGCTCTCGTCCGGCACCTGCTTTCCTCCTGTCCCCGCTCACGTGGTAACCCGTGGGCCCCGCCAGCGAGGTTTCTGAGTCCGCCAAGCGCAGACGCAGCGTGGGGAGTCAAGGAGAGGCCCCCGGGCCCGCGGGAGGCACGGGCGG
>NW_006489956.1:0-870 GCF_000325575.1 Pteropus alecto | reverse complement strand
CAGAGTTTTATCGCCCTCATACAAACTAAGAGAAAGGGGTCCGGACGTGGGCTGGATGTAAGGATGCTGAACGCAGGTCCGCGATGTCAAGGAGTGTTTGACGTTCTCATCCTCAGGGGACTCTAAGAAAAGAACACTAATGCCATTGCGTGTATTAGTTTACACAATTCGCCAGTTAGCAAGGCACCACGTTAAGACATGGCGCGTTCAGCCTGCTATCCAGACCTCGGTGGTGACTCCTCATAAAGTCGCTAAATCTGATGGCACCGCACAGACTCGTGCGCTTTTGTTTTTGTGAAATGGACCAGCGTCGAAAGTCTTGCCAGAGAGATGGGAGAAGAGGGTGGAGGGCCCTGGGCTCTTGTAGAAAAATAACAACAATGGAGACCCCAAACATCTGGACATAGAAAAAGGATTTCTTCTCATTATTTTACACAAAAGCAGATAGTAAATTTAGAGATAAAATTTGCAGATAAAAGTTGCAGACAAAATACAGCAAAAGGTGAGGGAAGCTCACAGATAGCACTTTTTTTTCCTGTTAGTGAAACAAACAAAATAGTGAAATTTAAAAAAAAAGCATATTTATAGTTGTTCTGATTAAATGTTCTCTAGCATCATAATTGTAAAATATAATTTCTACCTAGAATTACCTTTTCTTTTTGGGGGGAATGGGGTATGAATGGGTGAGGCAGAGCCATGGTTTCTTAGACCAAAGTTTTCAATGGGTATTTTTTTTTTTTTAAGAAAAAATGATTGCCTTTTATTATAGTACAAGTTAGTTCAGTCGTTAAGGGCAATATTTGTGAAATACACACGTTAGCATGTAAGGACAAACAGTGAGAGTCACATCACAGTCACAGATCCGGGCGA
>NW_006489955.1:0-870 GCF_000325575.1 Pteropus alecto | reverse complement strand
AATAGTATTGAATTCTTGCACATCTCAGTCTGCAGATGGGATACAAATGTGAAACATACATACATTTTATTTATTTTTCCTCTTGAATTTCCAGTTTTTATCCAAAGTAGACATTGGGTAGAATCTTTTAAGAAAGATTAATATTCTTCCAATATTTATGAACAAAGAAGTATAAGGCAGTTTCTCATAAAGATTTTACTGCTGTTCTCTATCTAATCATGAAGCCAATATCAATGCAATATAGTTCCATTTGAAAACAACAGTGACAATAAACCTCAAAACTTTATTGCTGAAGTGAACTAAACCTATACCTGAGGGTTAGATCTTTATGTTAATTCCTTCTACATTTATTGAGCACCAGTTATAGGTCAGGCAGCATGCTTGGCACTGGGGATATACTGATAAGGAGCATATATGGTCCAGAGAGAGATTATGTGCAAGTAGACAAGCTGAGATTCTATATGAAATAGAAGTGATGAGTTTATGGTTCTTACAAGTAATTTTCACATAAGGTTATTTAATCATAGACTCAAATAGAAATTGAATAATCTGTAATTTCCTCTCACAAACCAACATCCCCATTCCTTAAATAGCTTTGGAGAAGGCCAGAATATTAACACTGTGAACAAGTATGTTCTCATTGGTTGATCTGGCTTGCTAATTCAAAGTATAAGACCTCACCTCTCAATTACTCACTTAACATTCCAGTACATTTTTGGAACAATGGATAATTTTAGAAGCTGCCAAGCAGATGGATGAGTGGTAACTGACTTAGCAGATCTAGAAAAGCTGAATTCTCAACCTACCAATAAGCTAATTAAAACTGCCAAACCCTGGAAATGCTCTCAAATTGTAACCACAAGGTGCTTT
>NW_006489954.1:0-870 GCF_000325575.1 Pteropus alecto | reverse complement strand
TCTGTTGCACTTGATTTTCCAACTTACGGTTTTTATGAGCTCCAGGCTTTCTCTTTTCCATTGTATTTCAAACCTACTAAATGCTCCAGACAGAGTGTCTTGCCTCCATCTTCTTCCGGGCTTACTTCCGCTCTTACTCGCTCTTGCCTACGTGCTACCCCCACCAGCAGTTTTTGTCCTTCTGCTCTCCTTTAATAAAACATGTAGCCGCCTTTGTCATCCGCTAATACCCTGTATGGCTCATCTACTTGTCTATTTCCCTAGCAAACATGTAAATTCTTAGATGTAAGGATGGCAGACCGCTCTCTGAGTAGGGCAATACTTTGCACACTGCACATGCTTCTAGATCACATCTCATAGCCTCTTGATCAGAAATGAGAGACTATGGCTGGAGGACACTCATCTCAATTTTAATGATATTAATTGAAGGTGAAGGAGGACTTAGGCGAACACAATTAGGAAAAATCATAGCTTATCAGTTAAGTGCGCATAGTGAAAGCGAGCTTGTAGGCAGAGAGAGAGATAACCAACTGCCTAATTCTCATTTCTATTGCAATGTTCCCTGGATGTTTGACCATCAACTTCTGAGACTGTCCCATGGTCAGTGTATTTCTTCTCTGTTCCTAATTTGTGTTTCCATGTTCTCCTTAGTTCTCTCGCTCCTGGCTTCCTGCTCTAAAATATCCCCTGGCCTGATGGAACGCTGCTTAGCACATAAATCATAGCACATTTGTCCCCCAGCATGAGGACTGTGAAAAGTTTGCTTTTTGAAGGACCTCAAAGTGAACTAGAAAGATCAATGAGTCTCACTTCCAAAGAAGAGAGTGATTTTTTTACCTATACCAGTTTGTTGCTAGATTTTTTTTTTTT
>NW_006489953.1:0-869 GCF_000325575.1 Pteropus alecto | reverse complement strand
GAAGAATGCATGATCGTATCCTGTAGGATTGACCAAACCACTTCGAACATACGATGTTGATAATAAAAAGATAAACCAACAGAAATTTACCATAACATAGGAAGATTAGTGTCAGTGGAAAACTTACCAGTTCAAGGCAGCCCTGATCAAGCATGGGGAGCCCTGATCAAGACACCCTCCACAGCTGCAGGGATTCCAGCCCTCTCTGGGGAGTGTGCCCAGCTGGAATTTGCAATGTGCCCAGAAGTGTGAGTGGCTGTGGCTGCTTATGTTTTAGTCATAATAACAGCTAACACCTCTGCGATGCATGCTCTGGGCCAGCCACTGTTTTAAACATTTAGACCTTCCCCAATGTCTCAATGAAGTTGGAACTATTATTATCCCCATTTTACAGAACGGGGAATGGAAAAACAAATTTTAATTAACTTACCTGAGGTCACACTGACAATGTTCAATAAGCTCTAGACACACCTCATTTTACTTTATGAATACCCTCTTTTAGTAATTCTTAATGATTCAATTGATATATAATGAAGAGGGCTTTGGTTATGGGTAAAAATGGAACATTCTGGAGGGATTCATCATTGCCCTGGAAGACATAGGGAAGGTCCAGCTTTGGGATATGCTGTCTGTTAGCAGGCTCCTTGTGAGCCACAGGACTGCAGATCCTATCTGCTCTAGAGGGTGAACCCGACACCCCTCCCTCCAAATCCCCCAGGGTAGGATTTACGAGACCGATTCCTCCTGGCTTCTGTCAGGGCCAGTTCACTCCTCCAGGGTGCGCTTTAGCTCTTCACGAGCACCTGGCTCACAGGTCCCGCCCTGTGTTCACAGTCAACCCTCAGGGAGAGGGTGAGTCTGGGTGCAGG
>NW_006489952.1:0-870 GCF_000325575.1 Pteropus alecto | reverse complement strand
TAAAACATTTAAACTCATTTACCTTTGATAATTCAGAGAACATCAGAAAATGAAGTAAATGAAACTTGCTAATTAGAGATTAAGTTTTTACATTCTGTTTATTAAATTCATATTGGCAAGTGGGATAGGAGGCAGAGGTTGCAGTTTGCTTCATTTGTATTTAAGTACCTGTTTCTTTATAAATAGAGTAAGAAGAAACAAATTAATAGTAAAATGTATTTTATTGATATTTTTCTAATACTTCCATTCGTATGAGCACATGTGTATACTTTCTCCCTATTTAATCTTGATATTTTTTCTCAGAAACAATGCAGTTGCTTTACTGAACCAGAGAAATATTTTAGCAGTGCAGGCTTAACAGCAATTTAGTTTTCTATTTTGCATGATGCAAATTAACCATATTAATTTTGCATGATGCAAATTAACCAGTTAATATTAATAATAGAAGTGTTGGCTTTTAATGACATGTTTACCTCTCCAATTTATTTTTTGATTCTGACTATATATGTAGCAGTTGTTCACTGTAGAAAATATAGGAAATATATTAAAAAAGTAAACAAATATGTAAATAAAGATATCTACATATCCCAGATGTCAGTGGCCAGAGTTTTAACATTTTGATGTTTTTTCTCTTAATACTTTTTTTGCATGAGTTAGATTATATTGTAGAGATAATTTCATGCCTTTGTCAGTTATTTTTTGAAAAAACGTTTTTCTTCATCATTCACGCACTGTATTTAGTATGAAGCCAGCATGGAATTTTTAAGTGAACATTAAAATAAAATTAGACTTGGTCCCAGACCTGACTCCAGTATTAAGTATCTGTCTGTTTTTGAACTAGGTAATTTCTCTGGGCCTCACTTTCTCCAT
>NW_006489951.1:0-869 GCF_000325575.1 Pteropus alecto | reverse complement strand
CACTGGAAACGCCCCACAGCCATGCTCAGTCAAGTTCCTACTGAACCGCATTCAACAGGTGAAAAGGGCAGCACCAGCAAGAGCAGCAGGACTTGTCAGAGCCCCGTGGCCATGACCTTTCCAGTTTCACAGGCAGCGGGGCGGGGCTTCCCTGAGCAGCTGAGAAGAGCCAGCATGAGATTATTACTAAAGCACCAGACCCAGCCCAACTCACACTCATCTGAGTATGGAGACCTTCCAATCAGAAGCAGAGGGAAGGCCTTGCTGGTTACCTCAGATAGTCCTCTGAACCCTGAGAGACAAATCAAGAACACAGGGAACACCTACTGGCTGCCACCCACCCCTTCCCTGTGAATGCAACCCAGTGTGGCGGGGACTGGCTCTGAGCAGCTGAGTTTTACTGCCCCAAACTCAGAGAGTCCAGACCACCTCGCCCTGCCCTTCCCGGGCCAAGGAGACTCCCGCCCAGGAGCAGCATGACTCTCACCAGGCTCTGTGAGACACCCGCCCAGCCACCTTTCCTGGCTTCTTAGCACTGCCATTCTTGTCCACTCTGATCTCCCTTTTCCTGCCTCAGGGACTCAAAGTCAGCCTCTCCAACCCCTGTTCAATCTCACAGCCGCTACCTAGTCCAGGCTTTCATCTACTTCAGCCTGGAAAGCCACAAAGGCTTCCTAAACACTGTACTGTCCCCATTATAACCATAATGTCCCAACCACCACAGCTGCCCCATCTGCTGAATTAACACGTGTCCCAACTCCACCAGCAGAGTCCACAACCACCACAAACTACTGTCTGTCATCACCCCCATTTCTCTAGTGACATCTCCCAGTAGAATAGACTCTGCTGTCTCCTAACCCTGTCCCACT
>NW_006489950.1:0-869 GCF_000325575.1 Pteropus alecto | reverse complement strand
ACTGCATCCTATTCTCATTACCTTCTCATGGGTGCTTTGATAATTTAATGAATATCCCCAAGGGGCTTTCAAGAGTGGAAGATACTAAAAGAATCTGGAAAAATAATTTTCTTGTCTCACCTCAACAAAAATCACTGATTGTTTTTTATTCCTATATACAGTTGACTAGTTATTTCTTTGAAGTTATGTTTTCACAATGGCCAAGATAACTGTGTTTGTCCAAAGAAGGAATCAATTTAGTGAAATAAACATACACAAAGTAAAACCTCTTGTATGGAATGGATCGTGTTCTAGAAGGGGAATGATGATCAATGTGGATAAAAGTAGTCACCCAAGAGGCCCAGCTGGAGATAAAATTGGTAATTTTTCCTTCAAGTGGTATTATGTGGTAATTATCTTGCTCAGAGCTGCATTACATGTTGAAAACGACTTGCATAAATGGTTGAGTAGGTGAATGAATGAATATAAATAAAATCTTGCTGCTTCTAAACTAAGAGGGCTGCTGCATAAGCTAATCTCTGTAAATGTCTTTTCTGTTTCCCTGCAGAGTTGAAAAGAACATACCATCTTTTCTCTGTGTACTGAATTAGTTGGTGAAAATGCCTGCACACCTAGATGCATCTTGGAAATATTTGCATCTATTCATGATAATATATTAGGAGAAGTCCATTTTGAAAAAGTATTGGTAATTGGGCCAATGTGTTCTGAGGAGCTACAACCTGGGAGAGCCAGAAAGGGAAATAATTTCCAGCCCTCAGGATATCTCTCATGTGTTTGTAGCCTACTCTCTTGACATCAAGTTGTGGGAATGGAATTATAAATATGGTTATGGGCATAGAGAAGGAAAATAAAAATCATCTTTTGGGACA
>NW_006489949.1:0-869 GCF_000325575.1 Pteropus alecto | reverse complement strand
TCTGATCATAGTGTTTTCTTACAAAGCTCTCTTGGTGATGCTCAAATGCAGTCAAATGTGAGAACTAGAGGCATGAATCATCCTCTATGTGATTCTCAGGTGTGGACTTTCAGCCATGACCTCTCCCCTCAATATGAAACATGTCTCCACCTGCTCCCTGCGCCCCACAGATACCTCAAACTTAGCACCTTCAAAGAGTAAGGTTGCCAAATTTAGCAAGTAAAAATACAGAAAGCTCTGTTACATTTGTATTTCAGATAAACTAAATAACTTTTTAGTATAAGTATATGGGACACGCTTATTCTAAAAATATTATTTGTTGTTTATCTGAAGTAGAAACATAACTGGGCCTCCTGCATTTTATCTGGCAACCCTGAAGAAGAAAAAGATTTTTCTTTGAATTGTCTCTCTGTCTACATGTCCCTTAGAGTAGGGAAGAACTTCATTACCCTCCTGTCAACTCAGCGGTAAATCTCAGCATCTTCTTTGAACCTGGTCTTTCTTGTCTAGCCCCACATATGATAACCGGCTCTTTTGACTGTTCCTCTACAATCCTGAAATGCTTCTCAAATCTTTCCTTCTTATTTCTCTGCGGATGCTTCTGACTCCAAATCCGCCCTTATCTTCTTGTTCCTTCAGGATTTATTTTGTTAGCTTTGTAACTAGACCCTTTTGCATCTATACTCTTTCCTCTGATAATCTGATTTCCATGATTTGCCAAAATAGCTTTATACAGAGATGATTATGCACTCTTCCCTGTAAAAGCTTCCGATGATGGCCACTCATTGCCAAAGACAAGGCAGTGTACGCACCTCAGAATCAGACCCTGACCTAATGTTCCAGCAGTTCTCCCAGCCCCAGAGGCCCCA
>NW_006489948.1:0-870 GCF_000325575.1 Pteropus alecto | reverse complement strand
TGATCTCACCCAGTCACCAGGAACCCAAATCTGCCTCTGCACTGCCCACTCTCTTGTTCTTGTCCTCGGACTGGACCCTCACCCTGAAGGCCAGATGGGTGGGTCTAACTCCACATACACCATCTTCACTTGGGTACCTAATAGGCATCTCAAACTCGTGTGGCCAAAAAATGAACTCCTGGTTTCCACCTCCACCTGCTCTCCCTGTGGTCTTTCCTGTCTTTATAAAGGACGGGCACCTTATCCAGGCCAAAAACCCAGGAGGCATCCAGGACCTCTGCATCTTTTTCATACTCCAGTTTGCTGGGATGCCCATTGGTTCTCTCTTCACAGTGGGTCCAGAACTGGACTGTTTCTCAGCAGCTCCACAGCAGCTTCCCTGGTCCAGGCCACCTTCATCTCACACTCGGGTTATTGCTTGGGCCTCCTGCCTCCCCACCTGCCTCTGTGTGACTCGTTCTCCGCCCAGCCATGAGAGAGGCTTTCTAAGTGCAAAGTCAGATGGTTTGACTCTTCTGCTCCAGACCTCCAGCGGCTCCCGTCTGAAGGACGGAGGGTCTAGGTGATGGGGCTTGCCCTGTCCCTCTGACCTGTCCCCACTCCAGGCGTGCTGGCCGTCTTGCTCGTCCTTGGGCACACAGGAACATCCCTCCTCGGGGCCCTTGTCCTTGTGGGTCCCCGTAAGCCCCGACGTCCTCACGATCCCTCTTCACTTTCTCCAGGTGGCGTTTTGTTAGAAACGTGACCACCCTACGTAAAGAGCCTTACCTTCCCCCATCTTCCTGTTCCACTTTATCTTTCTCCCCAGACTTAGCCGCGAGCGACCTACTGTGTGTTTGTATTTTGTCGGCCATACTTGCTTTGAACGTA
>NW_006489947.1:0-869 GCF_000325575.1 Pteropus alecto | reverse complement strand
GTGTGTGTATGTGTGTGTGTGAGAGAGAGAGAGAGCACCTTTTATTTGCTAGCATTTGCCTTTCATGAATCACTTCTCACACACCTCATCTCACCCCAGCCCTCTACCTCCTGTTTTATTTATTGTAATAGATGAAGAAGATCTGGGAAGCAATCTGTCCAGTCTTTGAAACTCCAGCCAAAGCGCTCCTTCAAATCAATACTGCTTGGCTTTCCCCTTGTCCCCACACCTACCCTCAGCTGCCTTGAACATGTAACTCCTCCTGCCCACACGCCTCAGTATTTCATTCCAAGCCCTTGCTCCAGCTGTTTCGTCTGCCCAGAAGGCCCTCTCCTTCCTCCCCACAAGTCCTGGTCCCAGATGCAGCCATGTTCTCCCCCCTACACGGCAGCCTCTCCTCCATCCTGATCCCTCTCCCTTCTTGAATGACAAGATGCACAAAGTCTGGACTCATGCCATCAGGCTGCTAGCATCCCCCTGTTATTTATTAATTAATCCAAACAATGAGTGAGTGAATGAATGAATGAATGAATGAGTGAAGCCAGCACTCAGCTAAAGAATGATGGTGAGGAGACTTGGTGGGGCGTTCGTGGGAGACTCACCTGGTCCCACAGGGCCATCTGCCGGTTGTTCCATCGGGATGTGCCTGTGGACAGCAGCTTCTTCAGGTTCCCCAGAAACAGCACTTTGCTGGCCCGGTGCCCCTTGTAGCTGGCTTCCTGGAGGAACATGTGCAGTCAGGGACTCCCCTGCCTTTGCTTATGCTGGTGCTTCACCTGGAGTGCCTTCCTGGTTCACCCCAGCTCTTCCTGGAAAATCCTTCCTAGTGTTATACTTCTGCCCAGCTCCATGCTCTTGTTGAAAGATTA
>NW_006489946.1:0-869 GCF_000325575.1 Pteropus alecto | reverse complement strand
GGGTGCTGCAGGCCTCCTGAGGCCTTGTCCAAGCCAGCCCATCTCATCCCTGTCCATCCTTTCAGTCAAAGCAAGTCATCAGGCCAGCCCAGGTGCAGAGGCTGGGAAGATGTCCCTCTGCAATTTTTTTTATTAAGCTGTACAGAAAGCATAGCTGAACCTGTGCCCTTGGGGACCCAAGTAGGAGAAAATGTCTTTGTGGAGTGTTCTTGGGAAGATCAGAAGCCCATCTTAGGATCCACACTATTCCCAAAAGGCTCTTCAAGGCAGATGGGAGATCCAGCCTTTGTAACTGACGCTTCTCAGAGGAACGTGCTGTGAATGCAGCCAGGAGGCTAGGGGGGTCGGGAAGGCAGGACCTCCTGAAGACACTGGCTTTGTGGCCATTTCTAACTGGCCACAGGTAGTGCGATGAGCCAAGCTGGAGTCCTGTGCTAGGCATGCCTGCCACGTGCACGACCCCATGCTGCTAACACAGGCGTGAACAGCATTCCCACTTTGTGTCTCAGCTTGTTCAGAGTTCACTCTTCTCCTCGGTCACTCTTCTGCTCCCTAGGACCCCAAACCTGAACTCTGGTGTTTGTGCTCTGGACTTAGGGTGGGACTGGTGGAATGGGTAGGGGCACCCCTGGCACTGGAGACCTCCTTAGCTCTGCCCCCAGCAAGGTGTTCCTGACGGTGACCCGGCTGTACTTCAGTGCCGAGGAGGGGGGTGAGCGCTCTGTCTGCCTCACCTTCGCCTTCCTCTTCCTGCTCCTGGCCATGCTGGTGCAGGTGGTGCCTGAAGAGATCCTTGAGCTGGGCCTGGAGCCAGGTACCTGAATCAGGGGTGGGGGGTAGACACCTCTGTCACTCCTTTGTGTAAGCCA
>NW_006489945.1:0-866 GCF_000325575.1 Pteropus alecto | reverse complement strand
CCATATTGTACAAAAATTTGTGAACAGGGCTGATGTGCACGCGGTGGGAATCCATGGCTTCTATCACATTCTCAGAGGCGTGAGGTTCCCCACTTTAATGGGATGTAAACCACAGGCTTGGAGAGAAATGAGGACGAATGGGGCCAGAAAGCTGAGGCAGAGAGACCCGGAGCCTCTTCCTTCATTCAGTGGTTGCTGATTTGCAAGCTGATGACCTTGCAAAGGCCATCAGCTTTTTTCAAGGATGGGTCTCCAGGCACTTCCTGGATCTCTCAAGGTGTTAGATATTGTGCCTGTGCGCAGGTATCTGGGGAAGGGGTCACACATTTCCTGGCATATCCAGCAGTGAGGAGAGGAGAGCTGAGACATCCTGGGGGCAGAGCTGGTTCTGCTGCAAACAGCTCTATGACAACGGCTCTTTCCTGAGCAGCCTGTTGTCTCCCCCGTCCCCCATCCCCGCACTGGTCTTCTCCATCCCTGGGGCTGTCCTTTGGGCGACCTCTGGCACGACTTTGGATCTGACACCATTTGGCTTGGTGTGTCTTTCTTTCAATGCATAGCATGTCCCCCAGCTCTCACTTAAGATGAAATGAGGGAGGAGGCCATTGCACCGGGCAGAGCCAGGGGCCCTGGGTCACTGAAATCGCTGATGGAACTCAGGACTAAGAACTTGATTCTGGGGTCTTCCTTTATCCCAAAGGATGAGGACCCTGGGCTCAGGTTGTTTTCTAAATGGGGCCAGAGCGCAGAATGGGGATAGAGATCAATCAAAGCATGTCAAGACCCTCTCTGACCTCCCAGTGCCGACAGGAGAAACCTCAACTTTCCTAGGCTTTCATGGCCCTCCAGCTGGGCTCTTCACCCTT
>NW_006489944.1:0-869 GCF_000325575.1 Pteropus alecto | reverse complement strand
AGAACAATTAAAATTAAAAATCCAGTTACTGAGTCACACTAGCCACATTTCAAGTATTCAGTGGCCACATGTGGTTTAGTAATTACCATATTAGCGCTGATAGAGACTATTTCCCTTCTCTCAGAAAGATCAACTGGACAGCAAGGCTCTAGAGCTTATAGGTAAGATCGTCTCAGAAAGACATGCTATTTGGACCAAAATATTATTATATTACCTTCCCCCACTGTAAAGTGAATGATGTTATCATCTACATCCAATCCATCTGTCCCAAATACACCAATGGCTGGGGAAAAGCCATGGTGAAAAGCACAGCCTCGGATATAAGATGAGCCATGTTCTTGAATCTACAAAACATTGAGATTCAGTGAACGTTTTAAAAATAAAATAAAAATATAGTTAAGGAAAAAAAGTAGAAGTAGGTGATTTTCAGGAAACAAACCTTGATAAATAAAATACACAATTATTATTCCATGAAAGGAGATGATTTCCCAGTAGGTCTTTTAATCCTGAGAAATTTCTACATATCTTGAATTTATGATCACATAAAGTAAAAAAGTATGCTTACTTTAAAAGCAGTTTAAAAAATTCTCAAGTACTTTTCTATGCATTTATATTCCTATTATTACCTATATCATGCTAAATTACTAAAATTGATTTTTCAGAGATCTTTGATGAGCGGGGATTTTTTTGTTTGTTTTTGGATACTTTAGCCAAAGGGTTGCAATTCAAATGTCTACAGGAACCAGTCAATGAGTTGGTTAGGGGTTTCAATTTTAAACTTACTAGATTATTTTTATTTCCATAAAATATGCTCTCTCATATTTTATAAATAATCTTTTTGATTGGTATGTTAGGAGTATTTTTAAAAG
>NW_006489943.1:0-869 GCF_000325575.1 Pteropus alecto | reverse complement strand
ATGGTGGTAATGAAGATGAGGATATTGATAATGGTGATATCGATCATGTATCTACTTGACAGGGTTATTGTGCAGATGAAATGAGGTAACTCAGGCAAAATACTGCTCACCGTGCCTGTTCTACGGCAAGCAGCTGGGCTCCCTGTGCCTAGGCCTCCAGAGCGGGTTCCACAGCTTTGGAGTTTATTAAATAAACACTTTCCTCCTTAAATACTGGGTAAAAGGCATGAGTCCGAGACGAGAAGGGGAAAAGGTTGCCGTTTTTCTCCCTTGGCTCCTCCCGCTTCCCGCTGAGTCTGCCAACCTCCGAAATCCAGCTCGGTGGTTCTGGGCCTTGGACCCAGGCTCTGTGGATAGACAGCTCCCAGGCCTCCAGGAAGACCTGGAGGCTGAGGACCTGGTGCCAGGAGGGAGAGGGGCCCACAGCCACATGCAAGCTGGCCTCTGGCCTGGCCTCTCTGGTCGGGGAGGTCACAGCGACTGAGGGCAGCTCCTGGGGGAGTTACAGCTGAAACCTGACACTTGGCTGCAGGTGAACCAAGGCCTCTGAGAGCCCTGTCATGCAGTACAACTTCCCACCCTTCTGCACTCACCTCCCAAAAGGCACCTGGAAGCTGAGAGGGCAGAGAGCAGGGTGGGCTCTGTGCCCCACTGTTTGGGCTTGAATCCCAGCCCCACCCTTCGCTAGCTCTGCGTGACCTCTGGCAAGTCACTCAACCTCTCTGAGCCTCTTTCTTATCTGCAAAATGCAGACACCTGGCACAGCTGTGCCACTGGCCCATTGGAAGGTACAGTGAGGTCACACAGTGAGAGGGCTCAGTCTCTCCACGTGTCAGCTGGGGAGGGTATACGTGCCTGCCCTCTGTGAC
>NW_006489942.1:0-868 GCF_000325575.1 Pteropus alecto | reverse complement strand
TGCCCAGTCTGCCTTTTGGGTGTGTTGTCCTCAGACGCCACCCCGGGTGGTGCTCCTGCTCGGTCAGAAGCCAGCCAGCAGGTGTGAGGGGCCCCACTAAAGGCCAAGTTCAACCATAGCCTGTGCCCTACCCGGGGCCACCTAGCAAGAGTCACCAAATGATCCACAGATGGACATCACCCGTGCTGTGCTTCCAGGCGCCTCAAGAGACCAAACTGCGAACCGAGGCTGGCTGCCCCTAGAGCCGGGCTTGGGGCTGCTCAGCAACAGGTACAGGATATGCCAAGGCCAGATGCGGCTTGTTTGGGTTTTGAGAATCTTTGAGACACTTTAGGAAAGTCCGCTGCATGAGCCAAGACAGGCCACTTACATAGAAAAGCCACCGGACGCAGCTTGGGTGGGCCTGCAAGTGGGGTGGGACAGGGGCTCAGGGAATCACCAGTCTGTGTGCTGGAGAGGGGGAAAGACTCAACAAAGGAGCAATGGATTCTGCCGGCACCTCTCTCTGGGGGCCGCGGGGGAAATGCCCCTCCAGCCCTCACCCTGAAGTCAGACAACCCAGTTCTTCTCTGTATGCCCCTGGCACTTTTCGAGCGGCTGTCATGTGCTGGAACTCAGAGCAAGTCAGTCAGTCCGTGCGTCGGTCCACGCGTGGGCTCCTTAAGAGGAATGTCTGTGACTCCAGCGGCCCTTTGTCTCACTCAGCCACAATTTCCACTGGTATTCACAGCCAGAAGATGTGGCGACTTCTCTTCCTGGCACTGGAACCCTGGGCTGGCAAGCTCCATGTGGGGCCGGGACCTCTCGCTCCTCTGGAGGGAACTTCACAACTGAGATATCCCTCCCGATTCACAATTACCACATGCGG
>NW_006489941.1:0-868 GCF_000325575.1 Pteropus alecto | reverse complement strand
GCCGCCCACTTCAGGCGGGCGCTGGCCACCCTTGGCTTAAAGCTGTTTCACTCCAGTCTCTGCCTCGCGTGCCTCAGGCCTGTCACGTGGCCTCCTTCCCTGTGTGTCCCTGAGTCTCCTTCGTGACCTTCTCACGAGGACACTGGTCATTGGCTTTAAGGCCCGCCGTGACCCAGGATGACTTCATCCTAACTAATTGCCTTTACAGAGACCCCATTTCCAAATGAGGTCATATGCATGTTTTCAGGGGGCACTAGTCGACCCAGTACACTTTCTGTGGGTTAAAAATAGGCCAGGGAGCGGGGCCGGACAGGTGTCAGGATCCTCTGCGCCTCTCCCACAGGGCGGCCTGCCCTGCCGTCTAACCGTGGACGCATACCCTCACCTCTCCTGGCCCGGGTTTCTTCACGCAGAAAGTGAGGCTAAGGGGAGCTGCTTGGCAGGATGGTTGCGAGGACTAGATAAACGCGTTCAGAATAGCGCCTGGCACCCGCGCGCGGTCCCGTGTCGTTCTGTGCTAAGCCAGGGCGGGCAGGCAGCAGAGCACAGCCTGCTGTCCCGTGCCTCCCAGGAGCAGGAGTCCCTTTCCTGACTGACTCTTGCCCCCTTGGGACTGTTTCCTTGCTGGAGGCCCCACCCAGGGGTCCTCCCACGGTGCCTAAGTCCACAGCTGGGCCTGGCCGGCCTCCTTCACAGCTGGGGGTTCCAGGCCCAGCTCCACCACTCACGAGGTCAGCACTAACTACTGGGAACTTGCATTGCTTTGGCCTCATAGGACCTTGCGTAGAGCCCGTGGCCTGTCTGTGTCGGCTTCCTCCTCTTGCCCGAGGGCCAGAGGACGCCTGCTCTGTCCGCGCTGCCTGGTCTT
>NW_006489940.1:0-868 GCF_000325575.1 Pteropus alecto | reverse complement strand
TGTGTGTGTGTGTGTGTGTGTGTGTGTTACAGTTGCTATGAATAATTGTATATTTGATTCTTGCTTTTGGTTTTTCCTTTTTTAATAATGGGAACTATTTCTTACTTAATTATATATATCACACAACCCCTCACAGTGTCTTGCACAAGGTAAGCTTCAGCAAAACAAATTAAACTGAAGATACTTTCTTATTAGATTTTAATTTCCCAAATATCCTAAGGTTTATTGCATTTTTTTGCGTGATATGTTTATTTTATAACACCATTCCAATTAATATGCTTACATGTCTCTGCTGACAGTGTTTCGGAAATAATAATAGCATGAGTTTTTAAATTTTCATAGCAATTTACTTGGCTTTAAATAATTCAGGCTTCATACCAGTTTCTGTAAACCTGTAACAGTTTAGCCAACCCCTAGGCTTTTGAATCTTGCTGATAATTATGAGGTTTCTTTCTGTCAAGGAATAGTAACAGAGGAAAGCCTTGTCTGGAGAACAGGTCATTTCTGCACATGGGGCAGTTGGTCCAGAGGTACTCAGGGGCTGAAACAGGAATGAGCGAAAGACTGGAGACCAACATTCCCATCAAATGAACTCAGTTGGATTATTCAGTTCGGACCCACATCTTAATGAAGAGGAAGAGGGAGGAAGAATCGAAGGAAGAAGAAGGACATGATGATGCTATTTTAGATGTTGCACTGGCAAGAACACACTTGGGAATTAGGGCTACTGCCGGCGGGACCCAGTCCTCAAATTCATTTGACATCGGTTTTGTTTCGGTAAGAGCGTAAGTTTGTCGGGGGAAGGTAGGAGGGTTATCAATAAAGAGGAAACCGCCAAGCTGTAAAAACAAACAAACAAACAAACAAA
>NW_006489939.1:0-868 GCF_000325575.1 Pteropus alecto | reverse complement strand
AAAAATTTAAGAATAGGAAGAAACTTGGAGACCAACTGTCCTGTGTATTTTGTTTGTCTCCCCTTACCCCTGGCCCAGATCCATTTTCCCGCATTCTGTTTGGTGCTGTCTTGGAAGTGTGCCCACTGGGGACTGCATCTCCAAGCTAGTTCCCTTACTTGTGAGTGATGTTTCCCATTGGGCACCAGTTAGTTTCAGATAGGAAACACCAGCAGGAGATCTGAGGGTGGGAGGAGAGATTGGGATATTTATTCCTCTTGGAGTCACAACTCTGCTTCTTTCTTCCATGATTTTGAAATGGCTGTGTCCCCTATAGCTCCAGTTTCTATAAGGCATCTCCTGTTCTATGGTTGCAGCTTTGGCTTCAGGCCTAGTGTGTTAAAACTGCCCCACTATTGCTTGTCCCTGAGTGGCTCACCATCCCTTAACTTTGACCTCTTGAGATACCTATAAGAATTTATGGGCCTTGTGCCTAACTCAGAGCTGGATATAAACTAAGGGCTCAAGACTGCCTTGAATGGACCTGATTCCACTCACAGAAATACTTTGGGAAATACAGTGCTGCCCTTTCAAGAATAAATAAGTCAACATCACTGTCTTTTAAAATAGTTTCTTTCACCTCATCTTCTCAACCCCCTTCCAGGAAAATGCAGACAAGAAAAGAAGTCAGGTAGTTTATTGCCATGATACAATGCCCTTTCTTGGACATATTTGCAAGTAATTGACATCAAGGAGGAGAGATGGGGAAAGAAATGGAGTGCTCAGGAGATGAGGAGAAAATTTTTCCTGCGGAATAAGATTTCCTTAGGAGGACACCCTGGTTCAAGATCCATACAGATGTTTTTCTTTCTTCAAAAGCTAAAGCATG
>NW_006489938.1:0-868 GCF_000325575.1 Pteropus alecto | reverse complement strand
GAGGGACAGGGCATGCATAACGCACATCCAAACAGGAGACGGAACTTTCTGGAACCGTAACCTTAAGCCAGTTCCAATCCTACATTGTGAGGTTAGACATGGCCGATGGTTACGTGGTTTCACATCGCTTTTAATATCTTTGTGTGTTTTGGAAATGTTTGTAGTGAGCATGCATTACCTCAATAGCCAGAAAGAGGTTGAGACGATAAGAAAATGAATATCCAGATGAGAGAGGCAAGCTCAGGCCCAAGGAGCTTGTCGGGGTGAAGAGAGCACCTGCGGAGTTTCTCGAAGACAACAGTGGGGGGCTGAAGACGGGGCACCTGTGTGGTCCTTGCTAACACGTGACATGTTGCCCTGTCTTACCCCACCCCGCCCCGGTGGTCTCTGCCTCATCCCCGCCCCGCCCCCCATCGCCCATGAGTCTGCTAGGGCCACCCTAACAGTGGACCACAGACTGGGGAGACTTAAATCACAGAAATGTATCGTCTCCCAGTTCTGGAGATTTAAGTCTGAGGTCAGAGCATCAGCCAGGCTGCTCCATCTGAGGGCCGGGTGGGGGTCTCTGCCCCAGGCCCCTCCCCGGGCAGGTGGATGGCCAGCTTCCTGTTCACACGATGTTCTCCCTGTGTGTGTGACTGTGTCTAAATTTCCTCTTTTCGTAAGGACACCGGTGACATTGGATTAGGGGCCGCCCCATCAACTCAGTTTGACTGAATCGCCTCTTCAAAGGTCCTGTTTCTAATACAGTCACATCCTGAAGTGCTGGGGGTTAGGACTTTAATGTATGAATTTGGAGGTACCCAATTCAACCTATAACACCCCCATTTTCTACCCTTACATTCTTTTACCTTTTTTGCTTTCTTAT
>NW_006489937.1:0-868 GCF_000325575.1 Pteropus alecto | reverse complement strand
TGAGAGTCGGGAGATGTGGATATTCAACTTAATTCTTCCCCGATCTCTGAGATCTTGGTCACATCTTATGAATTCTGTGAATTTAGCTTTTTAATCTTCGTAGGTGACTTGCTGCTGTGTGCGTGATACACACTCAGTGAGTGTCCTTTGTTCACTGGGTGCGTTGGGCCTGTGCCACGGTGGAAGCCAACGTCAGCCAGCCAGGGCCCTTTCTCCCAGACCTGACGGGGCGGCGACACCTGCTCATGAGCTGCTACAGCACGAGGGAGAAGCCAGTGCAGCAAACCAGGCCAGGTGACCTGCCAGGTGCCGGCGGAGGGAAGGACCCCGTCCCAGAGGAAGTGGGAGGGTGGGCTTTATGTGTGAGCCTTTGAGAAATGAGAACGTTAAGCAAGATAATCTCAAGGTCATTCCAACTCAAAGATCCCTTTCTACGAATTCATGGAAAGTCTTAAATCAAATTTCCCGGTGGGTGGATTTGAGAAGCTGTGTCTAAGCTGACATAGTTGGTCTTTGAATTTCATCTATTTTTCAATTTTCAGCTTCTCTCACTTTCTGCCTATACACAGCAGGGAACATCATCACGAAAACAGCGTCTCCTGCTTACAATTCTGGAACAAAACTGGGAGAAATAATTATCATTTTTATTTTCTCAAGTGATAAAACAGAACCGCAAGCAAGACCGGGGAAACGTATAGCGTTTGTCGGCACAAGGGCGTCCCCGCGTATGTCACGCAGAGGGAGTAGGCGATCTGTCCATTCTCAAAAGCACGCGTGGTAGGGAATCTAGCAGCGGGCGGCGAGCACACGGAGCCACGTGCGTGTCACTTGCTGCTGAACTGTACACTTGAAACTCACAGGGTTTTGG
>NW_006489936.1:0-868 GCF_000325575.1 Pteropus alecto | reverse complement strand
GCACTAGGGACTGTCTCCCTTGCTTCAGGACTCCTTGGTCAGCTCTAATGGCTGGGGCAGTGGGAGGCAGAGTTGCCGGTCCTGTCTTTGCATGGCCACAAGGGGGCTCTGGGACCAGATTTTTCTCCTTCCTGCTGGAGCTGCAAGGATTCCCAGCAGCCCTAGCACACAGAGCTTTTCTGGAAGTGCTGGCCATCCTCCTGCAGCTGCCACTAAAGGCTCTCTGCCAGGCTGGGAGGCTGCTGGAGGGGAATGCAGCCTTTGCCCTTCATAATCCTATTCCAGAAGTACCTCATTTCTCTGTCAGGAAGTCCTTCCAGCTGTCTACCCTCCATTTCTACTGCTATTAGGGGGAAGAGATCGGGCTGAGTGAGCCACCTTTCTTCTTCTTCTTCATCTTCTTTTTTTTTTTTGCATTATGACTCTTCCATTCCCCCCAGTTTTGAAGTGAAGTACTTATTCTCTTCTCCATCCCCTGGCCATTAGCGCTCAGATGATGCTCTCCCATCACAGCCAAGGACTGGAATGGCAGCAGCAGGGAAGACGTAAGCTAGACATTAGGAAGGACTTCCTGGCAGAGTGAGGCATGAGCCGCTGGGCTTGGTATCAGAGGGAGGCTGAACACAGAGGGAATTTGCCTTTTTATCTAGGGTGAGGCTCTGGTTTTGTGGGTTGGAAAGAGTCCTCTGTAATCCACAGACACCACCTATAATTCCCTAGTGAGGTTAGAGAGGAGGGCTGGGTACAGTTACTTGCCACTGTGCATCTCTGACTGCAGAGAACCATGGATGTTGCTGGATCCTTGGGTTTTGGGGTTGGGGAAGAGAACTATGTGGAGTCTTTCAAAGGAAAACACCTGAGCCACTCC
>NW_006489935.1:0-868 GCF_000325575.1 Pteropus alecto | reverse complement strand
AATTAAGAAGAAGCCCTATTCATGTAAGTGTTGGCTGAGGAGTCCCTAGAATTAATAAAATACCCAAATCCCCAGATTCTGGAAATCCAATGAATCTGAATAAATAAAGAGATATCCATCATAAGAAAAGTGCAGAACAACCAAGACAATGAGAAGAATTTAAAGGCAGCCAGAGAGAAAAGAGAGGAACGAGGAACACAGATTAGGGAGAAGGCTGACTCAGCAGTCATGGGGAGCCCGGAAGGCGGTAAATACGGTAAATAAAACCCTAACGAGCCCAGAAGAAAAGGACGCTCAGAGCCTGGAGTGGGACAGCAGCAAAACTCTCTGTGAGGGACAGAAACCAAACCAAACCAAACCCATATTTCTAGGGAACCTAAAATTGAAATAATTTACCAGTAAACAGGGATTCGCTAAGAGAATTTCTGAAAGGTATAACCTAGGAAGCAGGTAAATGAACCCAGGGGGAGACTTAAGGAATAAAAAGGACGGAGAAAGAGAAAAATGATAAAGATGAAAGGCAGGAGGACGACGGGAGAATCGCTGACAGAAGCAGACGTGATGCTGGGCCCTGGGAGAATGCCACCCGCGAAGGTGGCGGCAGAATGACAGCCGATGTTGTGATTTGTAAGAATGTCATTATTAATGACATAAAACGAGGGAAAAGAACTAATTTAGGAGACTCAGAGATAGCTCCATTAGTGAGGGAAAAAAACGACCACGAGGAAACAACAGGACATTTAGTGTTGGAAAACCGTGACCAAGAAGCAGCCCTCTGACACCGATGCAGAAGGGACTGGGCGGCGTCACCCCAGCTCACGCCGCACAGACGCGGGCAGACGGGCCGCACGGTCCCGCCCCGATGGCC
>NW_006489934.1:0-868 GCF_000325575.1 Pteropus alecto | reverse complement strand
TGGTTGGGTGAAATCCCACTGGCTTTACCCCAGTGACTCCCTGGGTCTTGCCTCGACCCAGCCCGCATACCACCCAAAGGCTCCTTCAGCTGCTGAGCCTTATGCGCACCCAGGAGGCAGCTTCAGGCCTTGGGGTGCCCTGGCCCTTTTGCTAAGCTGCCACAGGTCCGGTACTGGTGGCAACCAGCTCGGTCCGCAGCCTGGTTCGACCACTTGCCTCCAGATCCAGCACAGGCAGCAACTAACCACGGGCCGCTCTGTAGCTCTTACTAGGTAACCCCGATTAACCAAAGGCAGAGGCTGAGGTTGGCCTGCACAGGAGCCCCTCCCTATGGGGCATGGAACCAACAAACCTGGGGGCTGACATCAGACCACAACAGCACCAGCTAACTAGACCCACAAATAGCACACCTAAAGGGTGGTTTCCAACAGGTACAGGAGCCCACTGGGGCAAATCCCACTCTGTGGGGTCAGTCCCCACAGAGCAGCTCACACCCTGCAGATGTGGCCAATCCTCACGGCCAGTCAGCCCCGAGTCATTATCATCTAAGCAAGGCTTAGGGACAACAGAACACGCGCACAACCCACACTAGGGACACTCCCGAAGCTCCTGGAGCAGGTAATCAGGGAGATTGCACCACTGGGCCACGCAGAACATCTATTACATAAGGCCACCTGGTGGGAGATGTAACAAATCTACCTATTACATAGAAATGAATCCAGAGAGGCAATTAAAATGAGAAAACAAAGAAAGATGTAGCAAATGAAACAACAGGGGGAAAATTCAGAAATAGAACTAAGTGAAATAGAAGTAAGCGACCTACCAGATACAGAGTTCAAACCACTAGTTATAAAGATACTCAATGAA
>NW_006489933.1:0-867 GCF_000325575.1 Pteropus alecto | reverse complement strand
GTGTGTGTGTGTGTGTGTGTGTGTGTGAAAACCACCCTGGCAGCTTTCTCTCTCAGCGAGGCCCGTATCTGGTACATATATGATCCACAGAAACTCTGCTTCCCTCTTCCACTGAGCCCCTCATGAGCCACCTCTCCTTGTTCTTCCAGCCACAGCCACTTGTTTTTATGTTTCACAAGCAGAAGGCAGACAAGCCCACAGTCTCCACTGAAACCCGCTAACGAGGCATGAGTGAAGAGGAAGCACCTCGCTCTTCTCCACTGGCCAGGTGGGGGGGTGGCTATTAAGGTGTAGAACACCAGTTCTTAAAACCCTGCTTAGATGGCTGAGCACTTCATGTTATAATGTAGAGACACTTTTGATCTATCATATTTTCAAGCCTGCTATCAACCTATTTTTTCAGGACTCGGGTAAAAGAGACATTAAAAGAGTCCAATTTTTACATCCTGTTTACCAGGATAGTCAAAAATATTCCTCTCTGGATTGGTACTGGATTAAGATAGCAAAAAAGAGACGGGGCCTTGTGAGGAAGAAGGCAAGGCAATATTCATCTATTCATTCAACAATATTTACTGAGAAAGGTGCTGGGCTCTCATTGAGAGGATGGATATAGAAGGATGAATAAAGCAGACAAGGTACCACTGCTTCCTTGTAAGAAGATGTGAGAGACAAATAATAAATAAGCAAACGAATGGCCAAGAGAGATGTGCAGAAAGATGAATGATACAAATAAAACAAAAACAGAGTCATACACTAAAGAGTGACACGGGGAAGGACTAAGAGAACAGCTGGTCAAATGAGCTGTTACCAAGTGTATAAGTCAGGGTTCTCCAAGGAAACAGCAGAGAAACAGACCAAATAGAGGAC
>NW_006489932.1:0-868 GCF_000325575.1 Pteropus alecto | reverse complement strand
TTAAAGAGTTTCCAAAGTAGCAGAGATAAAGTATGCACGTAAATACTATGAGATCAAGCAGAACACACTAACATGAAAAGGTCACTTGACTAGAGTTCCTGATGACACTGACCTGGGTTGACATCAGTTGCCTTGAGATGATGGATGTAATTGTGGGAACAGCTGAAGTCTCCGAAGAAATGTATGTAGAAAGAAAATAGCAGATGATTGAAGAGGGAACCTTGAAGAGGGATTCTATTTACTGGATGGAAGTAAGAACAAGAGGCAGCAGTGCTAACAGAGAAACACTGACCAGTCGTGTAAAAGAAGAATCAAAATAGTGTGTTCTTATGCACACTGAGGACAAATATCTAAAAATAGGGTAGTGGCTAAAAATAAAATATCTTATATTTTGTGAGTATTTGACAGTGTTTAGAATGTTCTTCAACAAACTGATCACCAGGACGGGAAGGAAAGTGATCTGGTCAGAATGTAAAGACTTGATCTAACACAGAATCCAGAAAAGTTGGTAACAGGCAGTTGATGATAAAAAATATATGACAGCAAATGGTCTAATAAAGGGACTATGGTTAAGATATAGAAGAATGGATGAGTGGGACATGAAAGAGCTTGGCTTCAGTTGAGGAAGACATACAGAAATGGGAATATAACCAGGGTAGGACATGATTGGAGTAAGATAGGGATCCAGTAACCAGGGTTAGTACAGAATTGAGGCTTGCTCAAAGGAACAAGGCTGAATTCTAGTTCTTAAAACTGAGAAATAAGCCCAAGACTATCTGCAAGTTTAACTTAATACTGACACACTTAATTACTTTACAATTAGTCATTATCACTCTGACCTTCAAAACACTGTAGGAAGTGTTTTTGG
>NW_006489931.1:0-868 GCF_000325575.1 Pteropus alecto | reverse complement strand
CTGTCGGCTACCCATGAAGACCTCCCAGCCTCCCTGTAGGCCACAGAAGCCCCTATCTGGACATTATAACACTGCCTCTGCAATACGCCCCCACCCCTGCTCCACTCCAAACAGACACACTCAGAATTATTTTCAGTCGTGCTCTGTCCTCCAAAGTGATTGGTTGGTTTGCCCACTCAGCCCACCTCCCCGTGAAGAGAGAAGATCATCTTTGCCTCGGCCTGATCCTTTAATGCGCCTGAAAGCTGTTGCTCTGTTCTAAAGCAGACCCCAGGCCCCGAGCAGGGAATAGGTGGAGAGGTCTTAATGGGGAGATTAGTGTCTGCCTGGGCAATGCCAGAGTGGGGTCCTAAGAGGAGATTTTAGAGGTTGGGCAATTTTTAAGGGCTTAAATGTTTGATAATGCAGGCTCAGTTGCGTTTATGTATGTTGGGGCCTCAGCAGCAATGTACCATCCAGGGCATAATGGATGTTGTAAGATTTGATTTTAGTAGTTTAAAATATCCAAGTAGTCTGCAGGCTAATGGCCATTGGACAGACTCATTAGTATATCAATAATCATTCAGCATTCTGAAATCCTTTTAATGCTCTGGAACAGCAAGGAATGGAACTAAAGGAGGGGAAGAAGGTCATGGGTGAACTTGTGGGGTCAGTTAAACAAGTGAAGGCAATGAATGGCCTGGGTATGTTCTCTGCTACCACCCACAGCCTGGTTTAAACACTGTGTCAGGTGGGGCCTCATTGTAATTGATCAGGGAAGGGAGATTTCGGGAAAAGCTTAAATAAAGCCTCATGCAGCCCCTCAGAGACAAGCAGTTGAAATAGATTTTGTTAAACCTTGGTCTAGCCAACCCATTCTCCGCAACCT
>NW_006489930.1:0-868 GCF_000325575.1 Pteropus alecto | reverse complement strand
TGTGTGGATTGTGTGTACCTCCTGTTGTAGTTGAGTTTTGATTGCAGTTGGCATGTCAGTGAATGGGTTGACCCTCAGGTTGACTGTTTGTGAGAATTAGCTATGACCACAGTGTATAAGTTGCCATGTGAGGACTGATCTCATGGAGATGGCTGGATTCACCCTAGTGGGGCTCTGGTGCCTGCCAAGACCAGTTTCTCTGTGTGAATCTTGTGGAGCTTAGGTAGTATTCTGTTGCAGTCTGAAACTAGACACTGGGTGTATTGATTCTGGGGCCTTTTGGGAAGGGCTATATTGCAGGCTGAGTTTAACTGTTGCCTGTTAATTGCCTGGATAGGCCTAGAAGTGTGTGGAAGAGCCATGCTATAAAACAAGGCTGGTTGCCATCAGTATCATGTTTGAGGCCACTCAACAAAAGCACAGGGCACTTGGAGGCCATCACCTCCTGTTAGCTACCTGTCAAACTCAGCAGCTGAGAGAGTCCTGAGTGATACTAGAGTTGATTGGGGCAGCATTTCAGGGAGTCATCTAGAAGTTCATCAGTTTAATTTAGATTCAGATTTAGCCCCTGCCTGCACCTGCAGGCCTTGTTGAAGGAGGGTTCAAAAGAGAGTTAATGGTGTCTGTCCTTCCAGACCTCACCCTGAAGCCACAAAATTCAGTTTCTCCTTGTATGTTTCTGGGACATTTCAAGATGCTGCGCCTTTGCTGGAGTCCAGGGTAAGTGCCTGCTAGCACATAAATCTGTGTAGGGGCCCTTTAAGGGGAATGTCTGGGTTTCTAGCAGCTTTCTTTCTCACCTGGATGGATAGAATTCCCACTGATTTTCACAGCCAGATTTTGTGGGAGCTCTTCTTCCTGGCACTGG
>NW_006489929.1:0-867 GCF_000325575.1 Pteropus alecto | reverse complement strand
GAGGTTGTTACACAGTCAGATTCTATCATCCCAGACAAGACCACCACCAAAAGAATCTGTCAAATTATGGAATTGTGGGAAATACAGTGGTCTTGATCTGATAGGGTTGGTGGCCTTCTAAGAAGAGGAAGAGATTGAAGTCTCATCCTCTCTCCATGTACACGCACCAGGGGAAGGCCTTGTGAAGACATGATGAGAAGGTGGCTGTCTGTAAGCCGGGAAGAGAGGCCTCAGCATCAGCTGCCGGTGCCGGTGCCCTGGCCTCAGGCTCACGGCCTCCACAACTGCGAGAAAAGAAACTTCTGTGACATTCTGTTATAGCAGCCTGAGCTGACGAAGAGAAGATGAGACCCTGGACATTAAGCCTGAGCGTGAAGCCATAACGGGATGGAATTTTTGCGGGGAGGGAATGAGCATATTTTGAATGTGGGAGAAAAGGAAGTAATCGTGGCAGAGTGGACCGTGATAAATTGAAAATTGTGGACAAAGTATTTTGTAGTCCCTCCCAGGAAGAAAAAGAGTCTATTTTCCTACTGATTGTGAATCTAAGCTGGCGTCATGACTTGCTTTGACCGACAGAACGTGGTGGAGGTGCCGGTGGCAAATTCTTGGGTGAAGTGAAATATTAAATGGAATTCATTAAGGGGCTCTGGCTACATGAACGATGGCACCTCCATGTTGTGAAACGCCTTGTGGCGGTTAAAACGGTGGGGTGGATGGATCTATTTCTACTGAGATGGAAATACCTCCAAGACACTGTTGGGTTATGAAGGCAAGTTTGCTGAATGGTAACTTGAAGTAAGATTTCATTTGTGTTAAAATATAAGCACACACAACAAGACCATATATTTTCTGTGACTATACAGG
>NW_006489928.1:0-867 GCF_000325575.1 Pteropus alecto | reverse complement strand
GTGTGCTGCCATTTTAATGCAAGCTTCCACGTTTGCCCAGTAGCAAAAGGAAACGACAGGAGGAAGCCCAAATGGGAAGTTTAATGAGCTAGTCCTAGTTGCGATATTCACCACTACCACTTACTTCCCTGGGTAGGATACATAGCCAACTGCAGAGAGAGCCAGGAAATGGAATCTGGTTGTGTGCCCAGGGAGAAAAGACAAATGGATCTTTTTGATGAACAGATGGTAGTCTCAGCCTCAAACAACATCATGTCACTCCTTTGTCTAAAACACTTCAGTTGCTTCCTATTGCACTTAAAACCACACTCCCTACCATAGCCTTCAAGGCCTGCATCATCTGGCCCTGCCTATCAATCTCAAGCACTGCCACTCTCACCGAATTCGCTATGCCCCAGCCTTACGGGCTTCTGTTCAGTTTTGGTTTTCCTTTGACATTTCCAACCTCTTCATAGCTTCGGGCCTTTGAATGCTATTGGTTTTGCCTAGAACTCCCTTCTCCCACCATACCACACTTACTGTAGCTAGCTCCCACCCCAGGTCTCTGCTTAAATATTACTTCCTTAGAAATCATTTTCTGACTCCCTCATTCCCACATAGATTAGGTGCCCGCATGTAAATTAGGGTCCATCTTAGCCAATCATTCCAACTCAGAGCAATGTGTTCTTTTCTCTCGGGTCTCTTAACAAAAATTCCAATTTGTTTTTACCTGATGTCAAATTTACTGTTTTCTCTCTGCCCACAGCACCATCGGCTTTTGAGGCAGACTTGTCCATCTTAATTTACCTTTATCTCCTTAAGAAACAGCACGATTGGTGGCAAAAAAATGTCTTTGATACATTTTTGATGAAAAACTCCATGAGTGGA
>NW_006489927.1:0-867 GCF_000325575.1 Pteropus alecto | reverse complement strand
AAAAAAATAGGTGTCTAAACAAATAACTTCTCTCTTCTTTGATTTCATTGCAAGTGGACAATTTGGCAACTATCAAAAAATCATAACCAATCTGAGTAGCACTAAGTCAGTCAGGCCTCCTACTCCCAATCATTTAATTTTAATATTTTACTCCATGTGGATGAGTCTACCAGAATAGCCAAGAAGCACATTCCATACCCATAAAGCAACTGGACAAAATCTTTCTGAGTCATTGGAATGATAACTCAGGTCTCATCTACCAGCAGGAAATAACTATATAAAGGAAGTAATCATCTGTTAACTTTTAATATTAATCAAGAAAAATGAAACACCTTTGTCGTAGACACATTTGTATATTTCAGGATTCCTATAGCCCCTCCCACAAGCGATCTCATACCTTTACTACAGCTTCTCAACCTTGGCACTGCTCACACTTTGGGCAGGATAATTTTTTGTTGTTGGGAGCCATCTCGTGCACTGTAGGACGTGTAGCAGCATCACTGGTTTCTACCTAGTAGATGCCAGTGTCACCTCCTCCTCAGTCATGACAACCAAAATTTATCCACATTGCCAAACGTCCCTGGCAGACAATATCCACCCTAGAAGAGAATTACTACTATTTCATAACTGTCATAAAATACTTATTAAGTGTTAATACACACACTGCTATAAGGGGTTGATCCAATGCTACTACTACAAATATAGTAAACATTTTCTGTATGCCAGGCACTATGATTTTTGAAAAAGAAAAAAAGCACATCATATATCTAATCTTGCTTAATCGTCTTTATTGGCTCTTTCTTTTTTTTTTATGGATAAAAACATTCATACATAAAGAGGTTAAAACAGGGATCTCCAACCAGTATA
>NW_006489926.1:0-867 GCF_000325575.1 Pteropus alecto | reverse complement strand
TGGCACTATAAGTAGTTATTACCATATTATTGACTGCAAGGCATTTAAATCTTTTGTATTATGCATTAGACCTAATCTTAAATCTAACTCATAATGTGCCCCAGTTGGGGCCGTGAGCCCTCGCTGTGGTGCCTTCCCTATTTCTCTTGGTCATTAAGAGTGTAAAGCAAACATGCGTGTCTGTGAAGTTTTTTCAGACACGTCCTGCCCTGTAGAGTCACATGTATCCTTCTGTTCCTACGTTTCACGTCCTTCTATAACAGTATATCATATTTTAGGAAACAACATGAGTCAGGTGAGCAAAGAGGTTATTAGAACCCACTCTGAGCAAAAGTGCTAACGTTAAAATCCAGATTTCACAACTGGCTAACAATCTGATTTCACGTAACTTATTTAATATCTCTAAAATTCAGTTTCCTCTTCATAAACATGAAGACAATCATAGTAGCTGCTCTAAGAGTTATGAAGATTAAATGCAGTAAAGATTAAAAGCATGAAAATATCTAAGAACAGTGACTGGAACAAGCTCTATGCTTAATTTCATCATTCACATCATCATCCCCCTCAACATGCCCATCATAATCCCCATCGTCATCCTCGTCAACAACCCCATTACCATGTTCATCATCATCCTCATTGACGTGCCCATCATCATCCCCATCATCATCCCATTGACAAGTCCATTGTCATCCTCATCAACATCCCCACCGACACGCTCATCATCCTCATCAACGTGCCCATCATCATCCCCATCATCATCCCCATCAACATCCCCATCAACATCGTTATCGCCATCCTATCATCATCCTCGTTTCCCCCATAACTGTCAGTACCATCAACATCATCATCATCATCATCATCATCATC
>NW_006489925.1:0-867 GCF_000325575.1 Pteropus alecto | reverse complement strand
GGAGGGAAAATGGAAGGGGGAGGGGCAGGAAGGGATAGGAGGGAGAGAGAGAACTTTAAAAGAACCCTATTTCCTTCCATAAAGTATTTTCTTTCACTGTCTTTCCCTCATTCATTAATTTTCAGGGTACTTGAAAAAAGCAGAAAGAAACTTACGGTCCAAACTCTACAATAAGTAAATAAAGAAATGAAAAGAATGAGAAGTTTTTTTCCAGCTGACACAGTGTTACCCTGTCAAGTATTTCAGACACCTAGAGACTGGTTTCCAGTAATTTGCAAGAGGAAAAAGTCTGCCTTTCTCATGTTACAGTTGAGAAGGAGCTTCAGGCCTTCCTCCCACGACTGTAGTTGATAATTAAAGTGATTTTTCAGAATGAACGCTAAGCTGCAGATGACTGAATCATTAAAAGAACTACATTCAAAAGGGATCTAAGTCAATGTTTATTCTTTCTTTTTGCCTCAAAGTTTTTTTCTACTTGTGTTAAACTTGTAGCAGCCATGGCTAGGCCTTTGGTATTTATTACTTTAGAGGATAAAATAATTCAGATTACAGAAGTCATAATGAAGGCGACGCCCAGTTAGCTTTAACTACATTTTCTTTTTATTTTTCAGGCCATGTATTTTCAGCTCTAGGTGTATACATGGACACTTATTGGAAACATGTACTGTAAGGTCCCAGACGCATACACAGAACTTGTCTGCATGAGAGTTCCTAGGTGTGGCTGCTCACGTGGTGTAGAGATTGTTCTAGTCTCTGGAAGAGGTAGTGAAGTGGCAGACAGTCTAATAAGGGCTCACCTGAGACCCAAATCAATGTTAACAGTTGATGGCACTGGTGGTTGTGTGTGTGTGTGTGTGTGTGTGTGTG
>NW_006489924.1:0-867 GCF_000325575.1 Pteropus alecto | reverse complement strand
CTCCTGTGGGAACTCGGGAACCAGGGCGGTGTTTGCTGACAAAGGAACTCTAAGCCTATGTTCCATTACTTCACCAAATAATTATGGCTTCTTGAAATGATTCTCTCAATATGCATCACCAAGAGATAGGGACCTTAATTAATATTAGCTATTTTAACTTTAAAGTCTATCCCTTTTAAATTTTCAAAATGTGACATCTCTTATATAAGAAAAGACTTGTGCCCTTAAAATTATTTTCTTAAATTATTTCCAGTTTGTTATTTTGTTGTTTTAAAATCTATGATATAAAACATTTCTTAATGGATTCACCCAAGTAAAATTTTTTGAAAAAGCTATTTAAAGGGAATGAAATGTCTTCAATTTAGCAGTTTTTAGCATTTTTTCATACTAATATACCTTAGAAAAATTATACAACCCACATTAACATTTGTGCCCTAAAGTAATGATTCCTTAACAGGACTGGGGATGGGGGCCATGTGGAAATTCTAGGAGAGAGGAAGAGTTTGTAAAGTTATTTATGTGAGTTTAATATAATATCCTTTTTGGAGGTGGGATGCTTGTTCTTTTACTCCAAGTGAACATCACCGAAATGGAAAAAACAGTACATACACACTTAAAGCAAATAGTATTATTATTAAAGGCCAAAAACGAAGGCTCTTATGGGCAGTGAACTAAGACTCAGAGAATTATAGAAATTCATAAAAAATAATATCAATAAAATGAGAGTTTACGGAAATTGTTGACATGAATTAAGCCTTCAAAGAAGAGGTAGGATTTAATTAGGTAAAGGCGTAGGCGATATCGATGAGAATATTTAAGGATGGAGAAGGCGCTGGTCTGGGTAGAGTAGAATGTGCATATGAAAGG
>NW_006489923.1:0-865 GCF_000325575.1 Pteropus alecto | reverse complement strand
TGAACACCAGACCCTTTGCTATTTAGAATACTGAAGAGCAGAAATAGCTTTTTATTGGTGAAATTAGTGGTTTGTTTAATTAACATGATGTTAGAAATGAACTCTCATTGATGAAACTGAAGGAATTCAATATATGTGAATTAGCAAAACATCAGAGAATAGCCTCATACTTACGAGAACGAGGTAAGACTAGGGCAAGGGATGGTATTGAGGCTTGATGCCCTAACAGAGCTGCACTGAGACAGTGGTTTAGGAAAATGTGTCCCTGCCTGTTGCCAACTATTGGACACAGAATCTTGCTCCATCCTTTGTGTCTGTATCCCATGAAACTTTCACATATGGTGTAATCAAGCGCCTGCCGGAGTAGCGAGCTCTATGTTCCCTGATAAGGGACTCTTGCCAGAGAGCTTCACGGTCCCAGGAACAAACCCAGGAAGCTTCAGACTTGGTTTGCTCCACATAATAGAGGTGGCATCCGGAGCCAGGGGGATAAGGATTTCACTTAGGATTTCATCATTTGCCGAAATACAAAGGATAATAAAAGCACATTATAAAATCACATATAAACAAACGAAAGTTCAGTCAGCCTTCCAGCTGCACCCCTGGATCGTGATACAGAGCTGTGATGGTAATCACAAAACCTCTCCTTCTCGTGGCTCCACCAGCAGAAACTAAGCAAAACACAGATTTCTTTCATGGCTCGTTATGCCTAAAAACAAAGGCCAACTCTTCAATCTGAGTATCATTTAAGTGTTTCTATATTTCTCCCATCCACCCTGACAAATTCACCTTTCTACATGTCCTAAATCGAGCTCCACTCTACGAGAATGCCCTTCCTAATGCTCCCCATGCATGAAATCTCATC
>NW_006489922.1:0-866 GCF_000325575.1 Pteropus alecto | reverse complement strand
CAAAGTCATAAAGTTAAGGGACAGAAGAGCTGTAGAGCCTTAAGGGCCTGATTGAGGTTCTTGGTCATAACATTTAAACTAAAATTATTCATGTGATTGTGTATTTTCCTCCAGCCTGGTTTAGTTGTGTGGGTTTAGGCTCTGCGAGTTGTATTTGGTCTTATTCAAAGTTATGATTTTCCCAGGGAAGCAATACAAAGTGAGGGAAGGGCTGAAGAGTGGAGCAATATGTAAAAGAGTGATTGTCATGATTGAGCATGACCTTTGAGCTAAGGGAGGATGGAAGAGAAGACAACATGGGAGCAAGGGATTGTGAAAATCTGGTATAGCCAATAGACTGGAGATTCTGTTGAGGTTGAAGGACAGTCAAAAGGAGAAAGCTGGCAAAAGAGCAGTTGGTGGTCATAGAGAGGGATGTGTGAAAATGAGATTATGGAGTGGCTGCTGTAATTGATATGATAGGCCTAGGGTATAGCCATGTGAGTGAGTACCTGAGGTTGGGTCAAGAACAGTGCCATAGAGGAGAAACGTTCAAAGAACTGATGAAGCCCGTACATGAGAATGATCATTTTTGAGCTCACCACGAATTAAGACAGGACTACTACCACTGAGAATGACCATGTTCCACAAGCTAAAATCTTTGAGAAATAAGAGGGATAAAACTGAAGGTCAGTAGATGACAGCAACGGTGAAGACTAGTCAGTGACAAACTGTCAAAAGCTGGAAATTTTCAGGGAGGTGGGAGAGCAATGGTCTAAAGGCAAACGATGAGAAGTAAAGAATAAATTTATCCAAACTTCGGGCTCTATGGTACAATGGTAGCAGGAGAAGAAATCATCTGCTCCTCCTGAGTGGGCTGTTGGGGA
>NW_006489921.1:0-867 GCF_000325575.1 Pteropus alecto | reverse complement strand
GTAAACTGGATTAACAAGAAGAGGTTTTAGGTCATGGCTGTGGTTAAAATATCCTTAAAGAATTAGGTTAGCTTTAACTTCTCCAGCCAGTGTTGAAGAGGAGGAGGCAGATAAAGATACTGGAAGGGTGACCCACAAATAGTCAGGGGTTGGGGTAACCTACCCCCAGCTCTGAGTAGATAGGCAGAGCCAGCTGGGCTGAGAAAACTTGAGTGAGACAGTTCGGTTGGCTAATTGATAAGGAGTCGGTGGAATAGGAATAGCCAAAGTAAAAATTAACAAAGATGAGGAGAAAGCCAAAAGAATTATAAAACTCATCCTGGTTGTTCCTCCTTAAAGAGGAACCTCAGGTCTTCTAAGATTCCAGCGACTTCTGGAATCTTATTTGACTCAAGAGTGATGAACCCAACTGGAAATTCTGGGGACCTTTACTGCAGTTGGGGAAGATAAAAGAACAGGATATGGTTCTTTCCAAATTGGCTGTAATTGAGAGGCTGGAGAATTGTCCTTGTACACCTTGATTAGTAAAGTGGTTGAGTGACCTGACATAGGAGTCTTGGATCATAGAATTAGTGTGGTAAGAGAACAGAGGAGATTATCTACATACTGTAAAATGGATCCCCCCTCAAGTTGTAAATCTTGTAAATAATGAGCTAATGCTTGACTGAAAAGGAGGGGACTGCCCTGGAATCCCTGAGGAAGTACTCCATAAGGGGCATCCTATTCAAAGGCAAATAGAATTGTGACTGTGGAATCAGAGGGATGGAAAAGGATGTATCCTTTAAGAGTAGTAAACCACTTAGTCTCTGGAGGTATGTTTCTCAGTAGAATATATGGATTTGGGAACTACTGGATATGTGGGTAAAT
>NW_006489920.1:0-866 GCF_000325575.1 Pteropus alecto | reverse complement strand
TGTGGTTTCGGTCTATTCCTCTTGTCTCCTGCGAGGTTTTCTTTCCGTTTCTCCACCAATGCATGAGTATCTCCAGAATTTGAGCTTCTGAGAACATGTTCCATGCGTAGACGCATTTCTCACTCTCAAAGTACCAACAGGAAATTTTACTCGATGAAAGTGGTTTTCTACAGAAAACCACCACTTGATGGTCTGTTTCAGACTGACCTCCCTCTAGGTTCCTTCCGTGAGTATCCTCGGAGACTACCCACGTTTCATTCCAAAGAGTAGAGAAAGGTGCACTGGAGCGGTTTAGTTTCAGAAGCCTCGCTGGAGCCGTGAGAGTTGGAGTACGATGCGTGCAGTCAGTTAGAGAAACTCAATTCCAGAAGAGCTTGGAAAGTAATTACAGAGAGTAAAATTAGACAAGGTATTCTAGTGGTTTTTTTGAAGTTAAGAAGGTGAGAAGAGAGTTTACAGAGGAATATGTGTTTTTATGGTCTTGCATAGATTTTAATTTAAATGCACCTTTGCAACTGCTGGTGGAAGGGAGGATAAGCTAACTGAAATGGAATCTTAGAAAAGCAGTAGCTAAATGTCAGGTGTTCAAGAGCCTCACTGCAGCTGTGAGAGTTGAACTAAATAGGCATATGGAAGAGTAAGGTCATTCAGTGGAAACAAGACTGTGATGAAAACCTAGAGTGGGAAGTGGCAGCGGGAGCTAACGAAGACAGAGGTTCTTCCTGTTAGACAACCAGATACGAGGAAATGCTTGTTTTCAAGTCATAGGAGACGACAGTCAGAAAAGGACAGGGGGACCCAATTGTCAGCCTTTCAGTGCCACACCAAGTTTACATTTTCTACTCTAGATATTGGGAGGAGCAATG
>NW_006489919.1:0-866 GCF_000325575.1 Pteropus alecto | reverse complement strand
CAGAATGCTGCTTTTACCCGAGACATCGTTTGACATGCAATCTTCTATATTTTCTCTTCGTCCCAAGTTTAAACATTTGCTTCCCAGACACAATCCGTTAACTGGGGTCACATATCAAAGAAGAGATGGAGGTTGAAGTGTGGAGAAGCAAACGGCCGTTTCCAAAGGGACCGCGTGACACTGGACAGCGAAGTGTTCCAGCCCAGACCCATCCGTGGAAATGGCCTCACGGACAAGCGGAAGCTGTGAGTTTGGAGCCTGTTTTCCTCCTGTGTCTCCTTGGGACGTTTACTTCCCTTGACTTAGCGCTAAAACGGAGACGAGCAAACCTGTCCACAACTCGGTTAGAGAGGCCGTAGCGCCACGTGTTCCTCGTGGAGAGGGCCGTGACGGTGGTCACTGACGTGCCCCTCTCCAGGGCTTGCTACCGAATCTCAGATACGAAGACGGCCATGGGTGGTGGCGGTGCCCCGCCCACGGGGAGCAACTGTGCATCCGCGGTAAGGGCGGGAACGACGTCACTCACTGGAGACTACGCGTGGTTTACGAGAGACGCGTCTCCAACGAGGACACAGACGTGAGGAAGCAAGATCGGGAGGAGCCGCGCCGGGCGGATCCCAAGGAAAACGAAGCAGCGGCGCGGGCGTAGCTACCGGACCGTCCCGCAGAAGGCGGGGCCGTCCGCAGACTTTAAGGAAAGGGCACAGTGACGCTGACCTAAAATCGTTTACCGATGGCCAAAATTATTCCAGAGGGAAAAGATAACAATTTCAAGTTCGTTTGCAACTAAGAATACAGTTGTGAAATGTCTGTTTAAACACAGGTTCAAGCAAGAGAAAGAAGCTCTAATTCAAACAGAAAAAAAA
>NW_006489918.1:0-866 GCF_000325575.1 Pteropus alecto | reverse complement strand
TGGCCGTAGACCTATGGTTTCTCATAGTTTTAAAGTCTATTTACTTAGATTTTCTAGGCGGATGGTGCATGAAAACAACTACATTTTTATTTCTTTTATTCTAATATTTCCCCTTTTTATCCCCGCCTTGGCTTATGGCATTGATTAACACGTTTAGAGCAGGGCTCGCCAATAGAAATATCTGCAATCGTGCAAGTGCCCTACACCTACACCCTATAGGTGTTAGAGGAAATCATCTTGTGAACATACCTGTCAACACCGATAGGAAGTCGCAAATTAGTAATTCGAGGAACAATTATGGCTTTATCAGAAAACTCTTTGGCAGTGTTAATGTAGATTATTTTGACATCGTGATCAGAAACCATGCTGAAGTATGGTTTCTCCTGTTTGGAAAAGATCACACTTCTTCTTGGAGACGGCCTTTCTTTTTGATGTGTGGGGAACATGATGGAGGAAGAAATAAAGGTGGGAGCGGAAAGGGTGGGCCATGGAGGGAAGCAGGAGGCCTGGGGAACACCGACACACAGGAGCTCTGCCTCACGGTGGGCTTGGTAGGTGTGGGGACAGAGAACACCCACACCTACCAGAGATTTACCCCCGGGCTCCAACATCAGTCCCTGCAGAGAGTGAGAGAGAGCCAGGGGCTCAGCTCGCCTGTCTCACTGACCTCCTCCCGAGTCAAGTGTTCTCCACTCGGCTCAGGGTTTGCTGGGGCCGAGGCTGTTGGCGGGATGGACTGCAGCCTGCTCTTCCCAGGCATATGTCACTTTTCTTGCTGTTGATCTTTGCCTCGTCACAGCGGGAAGCTTCACGAGGAGAGGACTAAACCTTGATTCATCAGCAACCCACGTTCCGGGCACTGAGTG
>NW_006489917.1:0-866 GCF_000325575.1 Pteropus alecto | reverse complement strand
TATCCATACAGTGGAATACTACTCAGCAATAAAAAGAATCAAACTATTGATATCTGCAGCAACTTGAATAAATATCAAAATAATTAGGCGGTGAAAAAAGCCAGACAAAAATAAAGAGGACATACGATACTGTATTTTTCCATTTATATACACTTCTAGAAAATGAAGACCAATCTATAGTGGCTGAAGGCAGATCAGTGATTGCCTGGGGATGGGGTATGGTGACAGGAGAAGTGGAGGGAGGGATATTAAAGGGGGTGATAGATATGTCCACTTACCCTGACGGTCATTATGGTTTACATGGGTATGTATGCATAAAAACTTATATTGTACACTTTAAATATGTTAGGCAATTATACTCAAATAAAGCTGTTAAAACAGTGTAAATAAATGTCCAAGAAAATATAAAATACTAACTTAGCTCTTAAAATGTTTTCTTTACTTGAAGGCATACTATTTATCTGTCTGAAGTAGATAGGAAACTTTCTTCCTCCTGGTCTTTGAAATACTCTAAGCGTGCCCCTAGGACACAGACAGAGGCCTGGGTTAAAGAGAGCACTCTCAGAGCACTTCACATTTGGGAATGAGGAAGAGGCAGAGAGGGCGAGCTTCAGAAGCAGCATGCTTTATTCCAGCTTGAATATCCTAAGACAGATTGAATTAGGTAAGGCCTTGATATGGGTGTGTCCTATGGTAGAGTTAAATCCTGCCTCCTTCACCACTTCTCACTGATGTCATCCTGGCTTGGCTTTCTTGGAACGCTCCCTCCGGAATTTGGCAAACTTTGACAGTAGTTGGGGGATAGGAAAGGCGAAGTTATTAAACAACAGTTGTCATCCTTCCTGCTTCCCCACTCTATGCTACAT
>NW_006489916.1:0-866 GCF_000325575.1 Pteropus alecto | reverse complement strand
CCGCCCCCCCCGCCCCAGCCGAGTGTGTCACATCACTGGCTCCAGCCACCACTGCTACCTGCCTGGTCCCTCGTTGCTGGAGGACCCCAACAGCCCTAGCAGCCTCTGCAGACCCCCCACAGTGCTTACTGAGAACCACATAGTTCCAATGTTGCGGATCCCTGTGGTCTGAGCCAACCAGTCACATCGCCCCCCAGACCCGGAGCCACACACTCACATGCTTGGCGCCCTGCCCCACTAGCCCCAAGGTCGCAGCACTTTCCTGGAGGCAGTTTCTGGGTTTGCTGTGCTCCTTGGGTGGAGTCATGGTCCCCGACTCTGGTTCTTTGTGACCCCCGTGGCCTTGCATGGAGTCTGTGCATTTGAAGAGTCAGTCACCCCTTCCAGACTTCACTGACTTCACTGACCTTCACCTGTGGGTGGTATCACACTGTGGCTCAGACCACAGGGAAGTGGAGGCCCAGGAGCCCCCATCAGAAAATTCAAAACCTTTGTCCCAACGATGCTCAGAGATCTCACGCAGATAAACAATTCAGTGAAATCAGAAGACAATACGAGAACAGATTGAGAATTTCAACAAAGAGACTGAGAACATGCGAAAAAGAACCAAACAAATTTTGGAGCTGCCTTTCACACGTCCCCAGTGAGGGCTCTGTGAGGGGACCACATTTGTGTAAAGGGACCAGGAGCAGCGAGCAATCTGCTCTCATCCTCAAACACATCTGAAGTGTTTCCCCAAAGTCCTTTATAACCAGAGATATACATTTAAGAGCTATAGCCTCAGACAAACACACAGCAAAAAGGACAGGATTTTGAAGCGGGGTCCCTAATAGCAGTTATGGGGTGGGGGGTGCCGTGGGGCACAT
>NW_006489915.1:0-866 GCF_000325575.1 Pteropus alecto | reverse complement strand
AAGACACGTCTGGTGTCAGCACCGCCCCGTCTGTGGCCCTCGTTACGGCGGCCCAAGCCAGAGACTGGGATGACTCCTTCCCCCACGTTCACTCTGTTCTCTTCACACTGCTTTTCACTAATCGAAAATCTGTTCAGACTGTTTGGCGGCAGACTGTAAGCTCCGTGAAAGTGAACATGATTTGAGGTAATTTTTTCTTTAAGTAAAAATTGTTCCATTTAATAGATGAGGAAAGTGAAGCAGAGCAATTAAAGAACTTGCCCGAAGATACAGAGACAAACTCGTATGCATCTCACTGCAGAATCATAAACTGCGTTATGTTTAAGTAAAGTGAGGTAAAAACACTTACTTTCTCTCTCTTTCTTCTTTAAACGCTTTCTCCTCCGATCAATGGAAGCTACTTCCGATTTTAATGACAGGTAATGTTTTCTGATTTCTTGTAGTTTTTCTTGAAGAATTGTGATGCGTTCAGCACTTGTCATATTTTCCAGGTCCGCTGTGAATTTAAAACTTTCATTAATATGTATTTTTGAACAAAAATTTAATATATAGAAGAGAAAACATAGTATGGCTGTAGAATAAGATCAAGACAAGAAAACTAAAAAAATGGCTTGCGAATGCCTGTTTCCCTACGTTTTTTTTTCCAGCCTAGAATAATGTCTGGCACATAATATATGCATGACATTTGTTGAACTATTTAATAAGTGTGTAGAATGAAAGACTTTATATCCTAAACATGTCTGCTGAAAATTCCACATTCATGTACAGTATTAGCACTGTATAGTGTCAAGAATCATACTTAACCAGAGAGTAGGAGGTAGGGGGTAGGGGGGAGGTAGACGGGGTCAAGGGGGTCAAATATGTGG
>NW_006489914.1:0-866 GCF_000325575.1 Pteropus alecto | reverse complement strand
TTAGGATGTGGACACCCATGGGGACATTCTCACCCCCCGCCCTTTGTAACTCGTGTTGAGCCTGTGCTGTCCGACTCCCGTTCGGAAGGGAGACCAGCAGTCCTGAGGTGACGGCGGGGGAGGGCGGTGGGTGGCGTGGTGTAGGTGGGCGCCCTCAGCCTCGGACCATGCCCTGTTGCCGTTCCAGGTGGGCTGTTTGTGGCCGGCATCAACCTGACAGAGAACCTACAGTACATCCTCGCGCACCCGGCCGCGTCCCTCAGGAAGGTGACGGTCCCCAGCCTGCCGTACCTGAGCGCCTGGGTGCGGGAGCAGAGCCCGGGGCCCGGCCCACGGTGCCTCAACATCATCGCCGGTGACTTCATCGGCGCCGACACTTTTGTGAGCGATGTCATCAGGCTCAACGAGAAGCTGCTGAGCTGCTGAGTGGGCTCTGGCCCCTTCACCCTTGGCTGCTGTCGCTTGCCTGGTTTGGGCGAGGAGCGTGGGGTCCGTGCAGCCCAGGGCACGGTCCCTCAGCCTCCCCGGTCACGCCCCGTGGTGTCACCGCTGTGTCTGGGAGTGCGTGGAGGGTGACCCTGTGCGTGCTGATGATCAAGCTGGCTGTGTGATCACTTCTTCACAGAGACAGGGACCGGGAGGAGCGGGCTTCTGTCCCCAGGTTCACACCGCTGGCCTGCGGTTGCCCAAGAGAGGCTCCGGGGCGTCCCCTGCCGATGACACGCTGACAGCTCGGGCGGCTGCAGGAAGCCCTCGGCGCCGTGTCGGTTGGAAAGGGCTGAGCGGGCTGTAACAGCGGGAATGACCTGCTCGTGGTGCGGTGACGTGAGGGCCCAGCCCTTCCACCCCCCCCAGCTTCCTGGGGC
>NW_006489913.1:0-865 GCF_000325575.1 Pteropus alecto | reverse complement strand
TATCATCTATCTATCATCTATCTATCTAATCTAATCTGTCATCTATCATGACTTATTTAACATTCTTGGCTACTAAATCTTTGTTTCTTTGAGCAGTTATAAGATTAATGATTACCTATGACTGTAACACAGTTATCATTTCTTAGTGCCCCGGACCCTTCAACCATAAAATGGGGGAGGGAGGTCGAACTTCCAGTTCAAGATTTTAGGTTTCAGGAACCCTAATTGTAGCTGAATGGCCCTGTATTTAATAGCAACAATAGTCTTCTTTTAAATGGGTAAAACGACTGACTCTTCCATTATGAAATGAAGAGATGCTGTTAATTCTAATCTGTCTTCTGCAATGTCTTGTTTATCTTAATTTAGTATCACCTCATAGTAGCACACAGTTTGGGTTTTCATCTCAAGCACGCTACTCATTTTCCTCTTCTAGGTTATTTTTAAGAGATTCTTACACATGTGGGTAGAGATGTGTGTTCAAGTGTGTCCACTGCAGCAGTAGAGAAAACTCTAAATGTCCCCTTTCCACGCCTTCATTCCTTCCTCTGGGAAATGTAATTTGAGCGCACACAAGTGTACAGCTTATGGAAATTCGGAACAGACAAGACGTGCAATAACCCTGACCTCGTGGAGTTTACCTTTCTGTGGGGTGTCAGATCGATGGTGAACAGATGAACAAATATAATCACAATGTCAAACAGTCCATAAGGCAATTGATACCTCATTTATGGTTCATCCACTTTATGGAAATCTGTTAGTCATTATAAAAGAATAACATATAAGAAGTTTTACTGACACAAAAAATTATCAAAGATATACTGTCAAATGAAAACTATCACACTGCGATACAATGTAAGTAGTGAGA
>NW_006489912.1:0-865 GCF_000325575.1 Pteropus alecto | reverse complement strand
CATGCATATGCACACATGCACGCACACACACTGCTGACCAAAGCCTGAGAGGAAAAATCGAGACGCATACGTCTGCATGTCTGCGTTTCTTCCCCCTCTACTTCCTTCTTGCCACCATCTCTCCAAGACTTAGGAGGGCCGGCTGTCTCTCTTGTTATATCCTGTTTTGCTTCAGATGGCCACGAAGCCCGTGGTGGACGCATGTGGGTGGGGAAACAGGCACAGAGCTGGCGTGTTTTGGAGCCAGCAGTTCCCAGCACCTCAGATGGCGTCCTGGTTCTACAGCTCCTTGTCATGTAGGGGACATTCTTACAGACGCTCAACTAGATTCCATTCTCTGGCCAATGATCGTATAGAGCCGGTAACACCCCAAAATGAATTTCTTCCTGCTTCATATGGCAGTAGTGGATTCTGTTGTCTGCTGCTAAATGCGGACCAAAGCAACAGCATACTGAAATCTCCCTCACCCCACTATGTCCTTGAAGATGGGATAGTGCTGTCACGTCTGCAGCCCAGCAGGGAGCACCAGCTCTGGGCCCCCTGGGAGCAAAACACCATTATGGCGGAGTGGTACCCAGGGACGTGGGTCAGAGTCACCCAGCGACTGTGTGACCCCTCACGCCGTGTCCGGGCCCCTGGACCGCTGCTCCCCAGGGCATGGTCTGGCTTTAGTATGTTATTGCTCACTGTCTTTATTAGTCTAATAACGAGTGAAAATCCAGTAAACTGCGTTACTTGCTCAATATGTGATTTGCTTATAGTTCCCTAGATTGATGAAATTATGGTGCTCGTAAACAGATATTTTATTTATATGAATTCATTCTGTCTTCTTTCAAGTGTCTTTTGTAGATTTGTTTAGTTTTCT
>NW_006489911.1:0-866 GCF_000325575.1 Pteropus alecto | reverse complement strand
CTGGGGGCGGGGCACTGAGATTGGAGGGCTGGTGTTCGGGGACACAGGGGTGGCAGAGATTGCTAAGGGCCTGACTCAGGGATGACAAAAGGTCTCCGTGCCACAGAGAGGAGGTTCGGCTGAGGGCCAGGGCATGGATCAAAAGAGCTGGGCACAGGCCTGCTGCCCAGGAAGGTGGGAGACAAGACAGAGAGCCCTTTGTTCCCATTTCACAGGGTGCTGGCGGCGCGGCCTGCTCGCCCACCAGCATGAGTGGCGTGGACGCTGGCCCTCCTCCTCGCTTCCAGACCCAATGTGCTCAACGGGACAGCAGACCCAGCTGTGGACGGGCCGCGCGAACGCTGCCGGGCTGGGTTGGCTCTGGGGACAGCAGCCTGAAGCCGAGGAGCCAGGCTGGCCTGCTGCATCCAGACAAGTGGCCCCTCGATCTTACGTCATCAGGAGGGTTCCCGGGGGCCAGCGGGGTGACCTGGGCTTTCCTGGGCGTCGCTGAAACGCGTACTCCCCCAGCACTCCTGAATGCTCCGAGATTTTACTGCTGCCCTCACCCGCCTTCCCCACCCGATAGTGGGAGAGGACCGAGATCGCCACGCCCTGCCCCTGCTTGCTGCTCACCTGTCCCCTTTATCAGGGCCCTCGGGGACAGGCACACCCAGAATGGCCGATCGCAGCATCACGTAGTCGCGGATGTCTGAGGGTATGAAGATATAGTACAGGTCCTGTCGGGGCAACAGAGACACTGAGCCCCGGTGGGAACGAGGCCACTTCCAGCTCCTGCTCCGAAGGGACAGCCCTCCACGCCGTCCCGCCACCGTCCTGCCGGGGGAACCTCCCTCACGTGCCTGCCATTGCCATTCTCGGGGACC
>NW_006489910.1:0-865 GCF_000325575.1 Pteropus alecto | reverse complement strand
TTGTGACCAGAAATATGCCATAGGAACTTAACTCTGTTTATATCAATTAGCCTTGATAAAACCGATTTGTTAGACGTTGTTTCACTTAACGCTGCAGTTTCCAAAAATCTATGGACTATGTTAGGTGAGGACTGACTGCACACGGCAAGGGTGTAAAGAATCTAGAATAATCCATATCGGCAACAGTGCAGCCAGGACTGTGCCCACCTCCTTAAGGGAGAGTTTCCCACCAGAGTCCCTGCTCCCCTCCCCAACTCGGTTCTGCAAACTTGGACATGAGTGTGGCTAACATAAGTCCATCAGTGGGAGAAAGCAGAGGAAGGCCTCAGGCCACGGTGGACGTCTCTGGGGGCGAAGAGAAGGAGGCTGCCGCGGTGAAGCAGGCCGGGGCAGTCTGACGGGTTCTGATCTCCGGTCACAGTCCCTTCAGTTGCATTTTTATCCCTGAATATCAAATAGACCTGTCCTACTGCTCCGACATGAAGGGCGACTCCAGCACCTCCTTCCTGGCATGGTGACCTCTGGGGGTGGGCACCAGAGGCAGAAGCAGGCCCAGCCTGTGGGCCATCGTTGAGCGGGGACCATGTCGAGTGAGGGCGTCTGGTAACAAAATGGAGCTTCCCGAAGTCTGGAGTGTGAGGTGCTCATTTTCCATCCATCCTCCGGGACAGTGAAGGTGGGACTGGCTTTGGCCTGGCTGCTGGAGCCAGAATGGAGATGGGCCAAGGTGAGAAAGGAGGTTTTGCCCATTAAAGCCAAGGCAGCAGGTGGATTCTAAGGGAAAGTTTGGCAATAGAGAAGGTGCAAGTGGGTTGAAGAGATGGAGCCTGGGAATGTCTGGGAGTCAAGGTCATTGGGGCAGGAC
>NW_006489909.1:0-865 GCF_000325575.1 Pteropus alecto | reverse complement strand
ACACAGACGTGCACCGCCGCTCACACACGTGCACACACACGTGCACACAGCCCTGGCTCCTCGCTCTCTTCTGCTCTAGGAAGAGAAGCTCCAGACCTTTGCGTCTGCTCCCATGTGCCCTCTGCCCTTGCTGGCCCACCACACCTCCTCCAGCTGCCAGCTCCCCGCTTCTGGTCCCCCAGGCCCCACGTCCTCACTCCAGCACAGCCACCTCCCATCTCTGCCAGGACAGGAAGCGCTCCTGGAGGAGGACTGCCCACTCCTGGAAGCTCTCCTGCTCTCAGAGACAGCGTGCAAGGCCCAGCCAGGACACGGCCAGGCTTGGGGACAGCCTGATGTCTCCCAGAAGGACAGGGCTCCTAAAGAGGGAGCAGACTGCTAGGGAGCACACCGGGGTTCCAGCTCCGCTGCCTGCCCCCTGGATGGGGCTCCTTGGATCGAGAGGACCCCCGTTAGGCTTCCAGGGCAGCTGGCCACGCTCCCGAGGCCGTCTTGCTCACTCATCCCTGGGTCCTGCAGCTACCCAGACCTCCCGAGGCCACGGCAGTATCCAAGCACAAGCGGCCCCTGGGGTCTGCACAGGCATGCCAGCCAGCCGCCTCCTGCTCCCAGCCCAGCAGCCCATGGGACCTGAACTCACCTTGCTTTCCGGTCACAGTGACGTTCGTCTCTGCCTGCGTCAGGCCCATGACCAGGAGCAAAGCAAGGAGGACCATCATTTCTAGTGGTGCCTGGCCCTGGACATGAGGGGGAGGGCCACTTGGTTATCGCTGTGGCTTCAAGGTCACACCTGGTCCCCACGTGTCCGCCACCATTCAAAGCCCTGTGCCCCTGGACACCAGGACAGCCCACCTGCTCCGCAGCC
>NW_006489908.1:0-864 GCF_000325575.1 Pteropus alecto | reverse complement strand
CTGGAAGCAGAAAACTCATGTGGTTTCATAGGTTCACAGCTGAAGGGAATTTTGCCTCAGGATGGATCATACCTTGCGAGTCTCACTCATAAATGATAAAATGAGATTTAAGTGAAATTTTGGGTTCAGGGTTGAGGATAGAATAAGTTAAGGCTTTTGGGGCTGTTAGAAGAGGGTTAATACACGTGTGTGTGAGAAGGGCATGCATTTTAAGGAGAGGGCAGTTTTTTATGTTGCTAAAAGAGCAGATCTGTTCTCCCGTATTTATATGTTCATAATACCCAGTACCTCAGAAGGTGACTATATTTAGAGGTAGCATCTTTAAAGAGGTAATTAAGTTAAAATAATGTTATTAGTGTGGTTAAGTCCTTACAAGAAGAGAAAATTTAGACACAGACACACACAGAGGGAAGACCCTGTGAATAGAAGAATACCAAATACAAGCTAAGGAGAGACACCTCAGAAGAAACCAACCCTGCCGGCACCTTAACTTGGATTTTAGCCTGCAGCACTGTGGAAAAAATAAATGTCTCTTATTTAAGCCACCTGGTATGTTACTTTTTTATGACAGTCTAGCAAACTGGTACACCCTTATACATCATATTACAAAATTTCATTCCTGTACTTTTATCTTGTGACTCCTTTGTTTCTTCAGAGACTACTATTTAGGAATTATATATGTCTATCTCTATATCTATCTTAATCTCTCTCTCTATTTTTTAACCTTGAAAAAGAATCTCCAAGCCCATGTCAGATGAGGTGTGGAAGGTAGAAGTCATTGAAGAGGGATGGGTGTAACGAGAACCTAGGGGCCTTCTTGTTCTTGATTCCCATCTCTGCTTCCATAATTCCCTCTGACACCAA